>NC_091460.1:71526342-71811342 GCF_027789765.1 Dendropsophus ebraccatus
TATACAGATTGCTGACGTGAAGGGGTTAAAATGACGTCTGCTATTTTGAGTCTAAAATAACGGACGTCATTTAGCAGCCTGGCTTCCTCTTAGTGCAATGACAGCTGTTGGTACATTATTCTAGTTTTGGGTTACTAATTGCCCTTTGGATGCGGCTTGATTGAAAAGTCCATTGGAATTTAATAGTAAAAACGGAGAAAGAACAGTGACAAAAGAAAAACTGTGTGTAAACAAATAATAAAAAACTAAAGACCCACAGCATCCAGGATGAAAGTAGTGTGTTTATTCACACATCAGGGTACACAAAAAATACAACATTTCGGCCTGAGTAGAGAAAACGTATGCATCCGCAGCTTTTATAAAAATAAGTAACTTTTATTGAACGTCACAAAAATAAAATAACAAAACTTTTTGTTTTGTTATTTTATTTTTGTGAGGTTCAATAAAAGTTACTTATTTTTATAAAAGCTGCGGATGCATACGTTTTCTCTACTCGGGATTAGTCGGGTTGCGGCCCGCAATACAGCACCTGCGAGCTCTTAAGCTACGGAGATCCATATAACAGGTGAAGCAAGGCTGAGTGGGTGAGCTGACTACAAAACTTTCTCTTGTAAAACATTTCGGCCTACTGGCCTTTGTCAAGCATGCTTGACAAAGGCCAGTAGGCCGAAACGTTGCATTTTTTTGTGTACCTTGATGTGTGAATAAACACACTACTTTCATCCTTGATGCTGTGGGAAACCTTTTCTTTTGAAGTTCGTAGTGCTCATACCTAGGATTGTGAGCATACCTGCATGCATCCTTTATCTTATTGCTGGCCATTATCGCAGAATCTCCAAGGTGCTGTTGGACTTTTTTGTTTTTTAAATAATTAAAAACGTCCGCTGTTTGCAAAAGACGTCCGAAAATAATGATCATGTTCATTATTTTGACGCCCGCGGCAAAAACGTCCGTTGCTCAATACACTGTGTGCATTGGACGTCCGTCTTTCCATTGACTTCCATGCATTGCCATGTCAGTCAGTTAAATCTCAGCAAAAACTGACGTTTTTTAAAATATGAATCTTCCGCCTTTTCAATATTTTTGACGTTGTGTGAACATAGCCTTTGCCAGATTATGAAACCATGCCATATGGACTTATCCTAATGTCCTTTAGATGCAAAAAGCTAAGTTTTTCTTTCCTTTTTAAAAATTCTTATGATTGAAAACTCAAGTGTGTGTACATACTAGCACATACTGCTATGCTGTATATTAGATGCACTTATACTAGTTCTTACACCAGTACACAAAGTGTGCCCAATTTAACAATGGTTATGATATTAACAATATTTATTTTGGTATTTTACTGATATTTGTCTAATAGGATCGGTCACAATACAAACCCAGTTGTTCAGCAAAAAAAGTTGCATTCTGTACATACTTAAAGCTAACACTTAAAGGAGAAGTCTGGCAAAATGTTTTATTAAAGTATTGTATTGCCCCCAAAAGTTATACAAATCACCAATATACACTTATTATGTGACCATACTGTGACCTTTTCCCTGTACTTACTACTGCATCAAGGCTTCACTTCCTGGATAAAATGGTGATGTCACGACCCAACTCCCAGAGCTGTGCGGGCTGTGGCTGCTGGAGAGGATGATGGCAGAGAAATTCTCAGTGTCCCACCAGTGTCCTGTGTCCCTCAGTGTCCCCCTGCCATCATCCTCTCCAGCAGCCACAGCCCGCACAGCTCTGGGAGTCGGGTCGTGACATCACCATTTTATCCAGGAAGTGAAGCCTTGATGCAGTAGGAAGTGCAGGGGGAAAACACTTTATAAGCATTTCCCGTAATAAGTGTATATTGGGGATTTGTATAACTTTTGGGGGGCAAGACAATACTTTATTAAAAATTTTCGATGGACTTTTCCTTTAATATGAACGATCTTCCAATGTTCCTCATTGCATCCTGACTTTGGTGGCTGACTGATACTTCTATAATAAAAAATGTAGTGATTTATATGGATTGCAGCTTACCATGGTGCATGATGGGTAATATCAATAGACAGGTCATGCTTAAGAACAGAAGCCACCGGCACTACCTTGAAGGGGTTAAACTGAAAACAGGATTGTTTGGCGAATATGGACACACTAAAAATTTCGATCACTGGTTGGTGCTTACTCTTCTGAAATGTAGATGCAATGCAATAGTACAAATATGAAGAAATGGAAAGGGCACTCACCTAATGATGTGATTTTCTTTTATTGAAACATGTATTTAAATTCCATAGGACATGCTGGGCAACTCAGCAGATGCCCGACACCTTAATGAAACGAAGTAACAGCTTTTTGATGCGCATGCACACTTTATCAGACCATGGTGAAGCATGCATGCACGTGAAACAGCTGTAACCTCGTTTTATTAAGGTGTGGGGCGTTTGCTGAGCTGCCAAGCATGTTCTATGGATTTTAAATACACATTTCAATAAAAAAACTGAGTGCCCTTTCCATTTCTACTTATTTGGATCATTATACTGGTGCTACCTATACAATAATGTACGATAATATTAGAAATAAAGTAGCCAGCTTTTAAGATTGACCACAACCTGTGCACAAAAAGACGTCAGTAAAGTGACTGCATGATATGCAAAATGTAAGTGGCCATTTAAAAGCCTTTATATAGTACAACAACCACTAATCATGTTACAGCTAACCAAAAGTAAAATATGTAGTATTAAACAAAACTGTACAATTCACAGCATGTAAACTACTGCAATGAGCCCCAATGTGCAGCCATAATTATAAAGCCATCCCTTACATCAAAAGAAAAACCTTTTTGACTTTGACAGCATGTAATTGTCTGCTCTTGGAATGGAGAGATCTCACAAGGGATCGTATATTTTTGTTTGTAAAACCAAAATTTGGAGCAGTTTGTCCAAATGTATTTTAGCCTTTGCATTTTACCTCTACATAGAGTAGTAACTAGTTTTTTTTTTTTAACTGGAGCAAATTATCAGTTTGCAGCCCTAACCCTGTATCTAAATACTCTGACTTGTTGGTGACCCCCCCTTACATCCACCACCCAGGGTGCGTTACCTATCAGCTTCCCCTAGTAGCTATCACTATTAGAGATGATTGAACATCGGAAAATATTAGGTTCTATAGAACTTGAACCTAGCAGAACCTTCCGTATTTGATTCCTGATGCCTTCCCGATCCATGCAGAAGGAGGAGACATCCCTGGGGCCGCCTGGAATTCCGGGATTCAGCCTAGGTAATTAGCTGTATCCTGGAATTCCAGGCGGTCCCCGGGATGTCTCCTCCTTCCGCAAGTACCGTCAAGACATCAGCAATTAAATGCAGAAGGTCTGGCTAGGTTCGAGTTCGATCGAAACTAGCTTTTTCCGCTGTTCGATCAAGCCTAGTTATTTTCTACATTTTTATACCTGTGTTCATTTATTATACATTTAGCAACCATTTCATTTTAAAGTCCAACCAGGTGATAAATACATCTCATCCATGCAACACAAAAAATAATTGAAAATTCTCCGGTCTAGACCTAACATGTAATATTTATTCCAAGTAAAACTCTTTTGAGTAAAAGTTTTCAGCCATTCCACTAATAATGATAAACTTATTTCATCTCCCCCCACCGTGGATTCACGGTGGGGGGAGATGAAAAGCACTGCAGCGCCGGCCCATTAGTGACCGCCGTATCGGCGGTCACTAAGGGGTTAACTGCCGGGATCCGGGCTCGGCGCGGATCTCGGCAGTTGCGGCGGGTGCCCGGCTATCACTGACAGCCGGGCCCCGCCGGGGATGACAGGAGTGCAGCTCCTGCGCCCCTGTCATCCCGTGGACGTACCGGCACGTCCATCTGCAGGAACTGTATGCAGATTTGGACGTGCCGGTACGTCCATATGCGGCAAGGGGTTAAGAAGTATGCCCAAAATGTGATGTGAACATGTCCTTGCATATGTTTTGTTTTTGAGGGATGATACATATATACATATAAAGGCTATGTTCACACAACTTTTTTTCAGCTCCGTTTAAAATAACGACCATCATTTTGAGTCTAAAATAACGGATGTCATTTAGCTGTCTGGCCTCCCCTTAGTGCAATGACTGGTGTTTGTACATTATTCTAGTTTGGGTTACTAATTAGACTTTGGGTGCGGCTTAATTGAAAAGTCTATTGAATTAAAGGGGTTATCCAGCGCTACAAAAACATGGCCACTTTCCCCCTACTGTTGTCTCCAGTTTGGGTGGGGTTTTGAAACTCAGTTCCATTGAAGTAAATAGAGCTTAATTGCAAACTGCACCTGAACTGGAGACAACAGTAGGGGGAAAAGTGGCCATGTTTTTGTAGCACTGGATAACCCCTTTAAATAGTAAAAACAGAGAAAGAACGGTGACAAAAGAAAAACTGTGTGTGAACAGATAAAAAAAAAATGTCTGCTGTTTGCAAAAGACGTCCGAAAATAATGATCATGTTTATTATTTTGACATCCGCGGTAAAAACGTCCGTTATTCAATGCATTGTGGGCACTGGATGTCCATCTTCCAATTGACTTCAATGCATTGCCATTGCAGTGTTAAATCACGGCAAAAACTGACGTTTTTTAAATATCAAAATCGGATACCTTTTCTCTATTTTTGTATTTTTGAGGTTGTGTGAACATAGCCATATACATATATATATATATATATATATATATATATATATATATATATGACACACATTTAACCCACAGACACATATGCGTAGGTCACAGGATATGTTTGGATTTCAGTTCATCTTGGTACCCAACTCTTTTGTTGTAATACTTGAAATGAAAGGCATGAAAGTATATGTATACATTTGAATTCATATTTGCTGCAAAAACACTTTCAACTGTTTCAAGTTTTTTTTTTTTTTTTTTATTGATTGCTAATCGTTGCTGATAATCTGACTTCATCACTGTGAGGCACCTGAATCATACCAGAGGTGGGGAGTGGGTGGTCAGCACAAGATCAAAGATGTTAGAAACTCATTTGAAGTGTTACAATTCACTGCTTTGTAGGAAGGACAATGAAACGTTCATGTTCTCATCAAATCGTCTATCATTTTCAACAGAAATCATTCGTCTTTGGCAGGCAAATTACATTCCTGGTAGACAGGTGTCCCTAGAGACCCTTATTGTCTATATTTGTTTAATGATTAACATTGTCAATGGTATTATTGATTAACACATTGAATACTGTGAAAGGCCAAGGCATTGTAATGGGATACATTCCATTCTTCCTGCAGTAGTTTATTTTTACAGGGACATAAAAAGTATGGGGTTCTTTAAAGGGCACCTGTCAAGTTGAACAGACAATTTGAACTTCAGGTAGCATGTTATAGGGAAATTAGCATGTTAATACATATATTTGTGGGAAATTATTGGGTGGAAATTGCCATTTATTAATTTAAAACTCTGCTCATTTTGGGCATAGCAGTCCAGTGGGCGGTCTCACCAGTGATTGACAGTCTTCATTTAGCAAGTGTGTATACAAAGATAGCTGCAAATCCAGGTAGCACCGCCCACTGGACACCTATGCCCAAAATGAAAAAAGCTTTAAAAAATAAATAAATAAGTTCTGAATACTTTTTCATAATGCTATATATTACAGGTGTCAAACTACAGCCCTGCAGCTGTTGCAAAAGTGCAATTCCAATCATGCCTGGACATCTAAAGCTTGGCTGTTTAGGCATAATGGGAATTGTAGTTTGGCAACAGCTGGATGGCCGCAACTTTGACACTCCTGCTATATATATCAATCTGCTTAACTCCTCCTGTTCTATAACATGCCACTCAAACAGCTCAGCTAAGGGTGTTATATAAAGGTATAAAATATTATGGGCTATCTTACACAAACTTGGTGTATTTGCAATAGTAAATCTGGGCCAATAAAATGGATGTACTGTATAATACCACACACACCCCATCATAGATTGCTCTGCCCCTGACATGTAACTAGTTTGCTATTACTGTAAATCTACTCCATTTGGTTTTAAGTATAGAAATGCTATAAAACTAATCCAATACTATGCGTAAAAATCCCACAAAACCTAGTGATTTATCTGCAACTTGATATCTTCTTTAACCTTCATGCAGCCAGACTGACAAAGGATGCACAAGGTAAGAGAAAATGAGATTATACACAGAACGGATACTCAGACATTTATACACTGACAGTTTTGACTACTGTCCATTTCCCAGAGCACAGTGACAAAGTGTAAAGAGATAGGGTCCCATTTGCATTTCTGCAACAAGAAACGGCTGCCCGCTATGTTTCATCGCCTTTTAAAGCAAACACTTTTATTAGAAGGATGGATAAACCTCCAAGGTTTATAAGTAGTTGTAACAACAGAGGCATTAAAATAAATATATATAAAAAAAGAACATTTACAAGATTCAAAATGGAAAATAAGTCAGCATAGTTATTGGAAGTTTTGGAGTAATACATAAGCCTCTAATGTACACAAGTAACACTGCTTTTATTGTTGGCAAGTATGAACTTTCTGATATGCAAAGATTTCCTACAGCTCATCTATGAGTCAAGAATATCAATCTACGACATGTCTGAACAGCATAAGATATGGATTTTGATTTAAAAAAAAAAATAAAAAATAAGAACACAACTTAAAAATATGTTATGGTGAGGCAAAAAGCATTAACAAACAGTTCATATTTTTGAAAATATTACAATGTGCCAGGAAGAAGTATACACAGGCTACTTCAAAACGGCAAGTTCTATTGTAGGAGTATTGATAAAAGCCAAAACATGAGCTCTAGGATTATGTAAGCCATGTGTTAGTAGGCATATTATAGGAATACCTAGAGTCCCATATAACATCAGAGAAGGGCTGGCAACTGCTGGCTTGCACTTGCCCATTTTACTATCGCGCCAACTAGATGTAGAATTCACTACTCTATGGGTAGCAGTTGAGAATGTATTGGAGCTTGTCCCTTCTAGGATAGTCATCGCTATAACCTGACAAGCAGAAGGAGCTAGAAATTTCCCAATTCCTGGCTTTCCTACCCATTGCAGCATACATTTTTTTTCCTCTACTTATTCATTAAACCATTTATATGTATATTTATTCACACTGTAAAATTGCTTTTAATATTTGATCATTTTCTATTTAAATCTATAGGTCCAATGAGCTTTACTTTAATTCTAGCATCTGAAGAATGTAAATGACTATAAAACTATCCATAGAAAAAGGACCCTTAAGAGCTTTTACATTCATTTTTTTATCATTTTATTTTATATATAAACTTTCTGAAACACTTTTACATAAATTAACTCCTCTGAGACTAATATTTGATGTACAGTAAATTGTAATTCCTATAAAAATCCATAAACAACTTGTTTCACATAATTTACAAAAAGAAAAAAAAAAGAAAGGAAAAAAACAAAAACAAATTCCTTTGCTCAAACTTGCAGAGAATTCTACTTGCAATATTTTTGTTCAAGGCAAACCATGTTAGCATTGTAAAATCTGTATTTAAAGTCACATGGTAGCATAAGTCACTTGTGCCAGTTATTGTCCTTGTCCGTTTTAGAAAGCAGCACGGAAAAAGCAGTTGAGTTGTCTATAAACAGTAATTTTGCTCCACGTTTCAAAATTAACAATGATATATACCACATCCTATGCAGAGAGAAAGAGAGAGAAATCGAGAAACTACTCCTGGTAAGCAAAGGGCAACATTTCAATAATATTCAGAAACACTGTACAGATATTCGGTTCGATTCTTTTTTTTGTTTGTTGTTTTGTTTTTTTCTTTTAATACAGTGCCTGGATGAACGTAGATCAAGCCTACTGGAAAATCTTTAGGCTTTACTCTCCAGTCCAAGTGCAGTGATATGCATATGTAAACATATTATCTTAAAGCAGATCACCTTTAAGGTCATTCATAAAAACAAAGGGGAGGGTGCCAACAGCAATTTCATTCCCCAGGAAGGCTCTTTCATTCACAGAGTCCAGTACAGATTGTGCTACAGAGAGGATATTTGAGCCAATGTAAAGTCTGGGCTCAAATAACTATGCAGCAAAAGAGTTTCCGTCTCCCTTTCTAGAGGAAGCACAAGTGTTACATCTCTTTGGCAGCCTCAGCAAGGCCGTTGTGTTACCTTTTTCCAATCTCGCTTTGTCTGAGAAACTGTATATTGTAAGAGCTGTCTGCTAATTCAGGGTATTGCTCCACAGAGAGTACATAGTACCCATCATATCCTTGTACTTTGCCAGCACTCAGCAGTTGTCTTTTCTCTCCTTCAGTCCACAACCTAGCACCCTCTTCACCATCCCTTACTCTCTGTTGTTCCCTGGCCCAGGCATGAGAAAGAGCTCTTTGTCTTGCTTGCTCTAGGATCCGAGCTTTCTCTTCATCGAGTGTCATGCCGTAACGCACATGCAAGGCCAGAGCACCATATTGCATTTCCACGTCGGCAAACCTGCGAGTTCTTCCATTTACTACAGTGGTAGACTGGGAGACTGTTACATTGATGCCATTTTCTAAGGTTTTGCGGCCACTGGTCAACCTCAGGGTGGCAAGGTCGCTTTCAGGAGTAGTGGTTTTGATGAAATAGTGAGTGTCTCGTCCTTCTATGGTGAAATGGAGGTTCTCTAGGTAGAAGGCAGAATTGAGAACTGCTGCGACCTTGATGCAGTCCTCATTCGCAATATTGAGAACATTAGTGATGACTTTGCCTTGACTGACAGCCAGCATGACTCCTTTTCCGATCAGTGATTTCACAGTAGCAAACCACAGCCATGATTTCTCTTCTCTGGTTTTATGTTTGCTTATCTTAATCTCTGGGATTTTCCCCAGAGATAAGAAAGCCTTCGCTTGCCTTGACACTTGCTGTTGCACTCCAGAAAGTGGCTGAAAGACAAATAGTTAAGTTGTAAATTATTTATTTGGAAACTAAAAAGTCACATAAATGCATTACATTTTGGACATGTTATTTTCTTGTTTTCCTCCTGCACAAGTCACAATAAGCTGTCACTGTGCTGTATACTTTACTTTTATTTACGGTCAATAACATTGAGTAATTTGACTTTTTTCCTCCGTGCATTTGCTTTGCTTCTACTTATATTAGAAAAGTGTTTGCTCTACAACGAATATGTTATGTAAAGGGTACACCTTCATCTTTATAAGCTTGTATATCAAAGACAAATACTGACTTAAAAGTCAACCAAAAAAATAACTGTGACATGGGTTTATTTTAAGATAGTGGATTATGTAAGGATTAGTAATTCATACTTTGCTTAGCTTTAAAACAGTTTTGACATTTTATAAAGTGATGGCATATGACTAAGATATAGTATCACTTTATACTATGTGAGGGTTTGAGCTCTGACATGGCCATCAATCATGGGAAAGGAAGAGTCCTTGTTTAGCGTGACATCCCCTTTTCCTGCATAGCAGCTCTCCTGGCCTCCAGGTTGTGCAGGAAACTGATGCCTGACCCATTCCCATCAATGGAGCTGTACAGTGCACGACTCGATGGCTGGCGGTCACTATGCAGGTGGCAAAGTACTACACCAACACTACATCTCACCCATACTATATAGTACAAACAGTGAGGGGCCCAGAGGTTTGAACCTCACTAAACATTAAAGAGGATGTAGCATCAGGTACACCCTCTTTAATATGACCCATGGATAGAACGGGAAAGCTGGTGCCGCGGTCCATTTTTCGAACCGCGGCTTGGTTCCCATGCACGGCACCATTCTATCCACGGGTACCGGGCCGGGACTGAAGCACTGGAGGCGGTCCGGACCGCCTCCAGTGGGAGGAAATTCCCTCCCCTCTATGACATGGCTCTATTGATTCTAAGGGAGCCGCGTCATAGAGGGAAGGGAATTCCCTCCAACTAAGGGGGGGCCAGCCCGCCTCCAGTGCTTCAGTCCCGGCCCGGTACCCGTGGAATAAAACAGCGCCATACACTGGAACCGGGCCGCTGAAAAAAAAAACGGACCGCGGCATCAGCTTCCCCAGGACATCGCCGTTCTATCCATGGATCATATTAAAGAGGATGTACCTGATGGTACATCCTCTTTAAGTGAAGGAATATCCAGGTGATATGCAATCATTTTATACAAAAGAATACCCTTGTATATATATTTTATGTAACAATTACTCATTATTTCAAAATCTCATCATACAGTCAATGATAAAACCTGTTATGTAAAGTTCTGGACTATTAATGTCTGAAACCATGCCCACATGTGGTGGCCAATGGCTGCACTGTTTTGCCAGTAAATGTCAAAAATATGGAATGACATTTGTCCACCACAATTGGGCATTGGCTAATCTGCATGCAAAAGTGTGAGGCTTAACCCACCATTATAAAGTGTAGGGAGAACTCCTGAGACTCCTCGACAAATGACATTGGTAGAGATAGGGGTCTGTCGTGATGGAAAAATCACTGCCTAACCCCTTTGTTCTCGGAGAAATAAGGTGTTGCTGTAGCAGTCTGACTGCAGCTTACCCCTTCCCACTGACACTTTTACCTTTTCTGCCAACCAGGGATTAGAGGTAAATATTTCTATATGAAGTAGGAAAATTGTGACAGCCTCACTGCTCTTAAGATTCTCTGGATCTGAGTCTAGGCACAGTGTGTTCATCGACATTTCCAGTTAATAAATGTTCACATTTGGAAGAAGGATTTAACTGTATAAGGGTAACTTCACTCTTCAGCTACATGCTACCCACTATTACAGGAATAGGAAGATAGAACTTTTGTACCTTATGCATCAATTATACTTTTCCTCCTCCTCCACAGAGGATAATATAAAAATGGCAAAGCAGCCTGATTCTTTAATAAGAGGAAAATATATGTAACACTAGTTTGCTAATCTATATACAAGCTTTTTAAATACTGCACAAAATCCTACTGAATTGATCAAATGGGCTGCAATATATACTGTATGCTAGTGCTGCTCACAGGATATAGATTCCAGTCATATGCCTATTGTTGATCAGCTTTGCTTGGCCTGGCTGTAAGCTCATTTTAAGGGTTCATTGTAGGGCAAGGTTACCTTAATGGTCATGTTCATTAATTCCGACTGTAGGTAGCATTAAAAAACGGCCGCACATTCTAAATGGCCGTTGTTTATACAGCGTGGAAACATAGTCTAAGGGTAATGGTGGTCTGGTCAAGTTATATAAAAAGGAAAACTTTCACCACAAACATCTACCTAATAAAGAGTGTCTATAAGATGAACCAGGTAATAAGCTTCAATAGGTGCCATGGTTTAAAGTTGGTGTGCTGCATGGTGCCTTCTGACCTGACCGCGTATGAGGCGCTAGGTGGTTATAGCTATGGATTCTTTCTGCACACATGTAACTGCACACATGACAGCATGATGTCTCTTAGCTATTCAGGCCAGGAGGCACAGAAATTGTTACTTGGTACAGTTCTAGATAGCATCTACTGAATCCCATTATAGATGCACATTACACATTTACTAATAGCAATTGTGTGTGTATAATAAAAAAAACCATTCAAAACAACATTGAGTATATTATTCCTACAAATCATTCCATGCAGTTTCTCATATATCGATTTGGTATGAATGGAGTTAAAGTCGTCTGAATTAATATATATTACTGAGGGAATTTTCACATTTGTTTTATTGTCAAAGTTTGATGGATAGTTCCCTCTGTCCCTGTTGCTAGTAGCCCGAAGCTAATGAAAAGCCCAGCAAAGTATTAATGCCAGTCACTTTTTTTTCTCAGTCATTAACACATAATGCATGTATCTGTCACCAATTAAACTGACTGTCATCTGGAATTCTGCAATTAAATTTAACACCAATATTTCATTTTTTCTGACAAGCGAAATTAAAGCCACTTCTGTTCCCCACTGGCATTCTGCTTCTATAATACTCGACATGTCCTTTTTCTACTTCCAAGCCAAAGTATGGCATTAAAATAGCATTAGAATTTTAGTAAATATATTGATCTATTTGCTGGAGGGTGTAATTTTGCAACAGAGAACTATGTGTAACCACAACAGCCTATAATATATACATAATATATAATCATAAAGTAAGCAACTCTGTAGAGGCCAAATGAGCATCTGATTACCATATTACTAAGGACATGAAATAAGGCTAAAAGAAGAAAACGTTCAGACTCAATGAAATTTCAAATTAACTTTTATTTTGCATTATTTATAGTCATAGTGAGAAAATGTGAACATAAGAACTACCTTGAAATCCTAGACTCTTATTGACAAAGGACTTGGGGGGCTCTGTAGGTCACACATAGGAATAATGCAATAAACTTGTGCAAAGAGTTTATCAAGCCTTCTCAATTACATACAGACCATATATATACAATTGCTCATGGTCTATGCAGGAGCTCCTGATTGAAGATTTAAAGGAGTATTCTGGGTAAATAGTCTTTATGCCCAGTAAAAATAGGAAAAAAATAGGGGAAAAAACTTTACTTACTTTCCCCACTTGTCTCTAAATTGATGTCAGTCCCCATTGCACTTCCTTGTGTTTGTGCAGCCCACAACAATTTTTCTGGACAGTCAATCAGTGGCTTCAAAAGTGTCCTGCCCACTGATTGGCTGAAGAAGAAAGTCCATGTGCCCCCACAGATGCAAGTAGGTGCTTGCAATGGGACCTGACACTGAGACAGCTGAGGTGGCAGGGGAGCAAGGAGAGTAAGTATAGGTGTTATTTTTCCATATTACTGCACCCTGCACAGATAGGGGAATAAAATCACTAGAATACTCCTTTATGTCAAACGATTCTCCCACAAGGCAACACTTATTACCTGTGTACAGGAACGCCACCAATCACAAGCACTGGGGAGTTCATTACCTGAATGCAGTCATTGTTACTTGTATGCACACTGCTGTGCCACTCACTGTTTTTGGGACTTACAGGCTGATAAGTATGGTACTATGATATACACATGGCTGCCATACCATTCTGTGGATAGGAGCTAAATGCTTGTTGGAAAACAGTTTATGGCTGCGTTCACACTACGTATATTTTAGTCAGTATATTTCAGTCAGTATTGCAACCAAAACCAGGAGTGGATTGAAAACACAGAAAGGATCTGTTCATACAATGTTGAAATTGAGTGGATGGCCGTCATATAACAGTAAATAACGGCCATTATTTCAATGTAACAGCTGTTGTTCTAAAATAACAGCAAATATTTGCCATTAAATGGCGGCCATCCACTCAATTTCACCATTGTGTGAACAGATCCTTTCTGTGTTTTTAATCCACTCCTGGTTTTGGTTGCAATACTGACTGAAATATACTGACTGAAATATACATATACTGACTGAAATATACGTAGTGTGAACGCAGCCTAATACTGTAACTATGTATGCTTAGACTTTTCTCCATAAATTTAAGCGACTCTGTACCCACAATCTGACCCCCCAAACCACGTGTACCTTCGGATTGCTGCTTTTAATCCAAGATCTGTCCTGTGGTCTGTTCGGCAGGTGATGCAGTTATTGTCCTAAAAAACAACTTTTAAACTTGCAGCCCTGTGCCAAATGTCCGTAGCCTAGATTATCTGTGTCCTAACTTTGCACCACCCCTCCATCCCTCTTCCCTACCCTCTTCATCATTAGGAATGCCCCGGGGCATAATTTTTCCTATTCCTCTGCAGTGAACACTGCACAGGTGCCTTAAAGATCCTGCCCTTGTGCAGAGCTCACACAGGTGATGAATAGGAGAAAATCTGTGTGGAGCATTCCTAATGATGAGGAGGGTGGGGAGGAGGGATGGAGAGGGTGTGCCAACCTAATGCATACACACTCTAGGCCACGGCTATTTGGCACAGGGCTGCAAGTTTTAAAGGTGGTTTTTAGGACAATAACTGGACAGAACTGGACCCCAGGACAGATCTTGGATTAAAAGCAGCTATTTGAAGGTACAAGCGGTTTGGGGAGGGCAGATTGTGGGTACAGAGTCGCTTTGAAGACTGAAGTATAATCTTGACATACTCAAGAGCCTTACGGACATTCCAAGAGAATAACAGAAAGCTCTTGGGCCCCTATACTAAATCTATAACATGACTCTTAACTATGATATCATTTATAGCACTGTTCTCTTCATATGAAGCACAGGGACCTTATGACTTCTCATTCTTAATTATGAAAAATACTTGGTCAAGTTCATGAATCATGAGGCCGATCCCCATGCTGTGTACTCATGTAATGTATATATTAATCCAGACATGGTGTTCTCTATGACACCCTTAGTTTTATTACTTGCACGCTACGTCTAGTTTTAAGCATGCAGATATCCTCTCTCTCTGCATTTATTCTCAGCTTCTGATGACAGGAAAATAAATCTTTTTAATAGACACTCTGGGCATTTGTTAGTTGGCTTGAATGGCTTTCAATTACACACTGGCCGATTTGCTCTGCATTGAACATCCCAAACAAAATGAAACGATGACAGTTCTGTATTTGCTGCCTTAGCGTTATTATATCATCACTCTACACTTGGATTTTAGTGTGTTTTTCATTAGGATACAGTATAGTTCTAAAAGTCCTAGTAGCTAAAAGGTGTAAATAAAAATTTAAAGGGGAAATGTAGTTTAAATCATCATCTGGTCAAAAATACTCATACTAGACTTTGCCTCTAATGAACAAAGGACTCCTATTGATTTGCAGCATCTCTGCAAATCAATGCTTAATCCCTATAAAGAGTAGCGCCTGTAGTCATTAAAATAAAAATTGTATCTGGTATTGACATTGCTGCATTTACTACCCTTAGATGGGTGTTCTATACTTAAAATGCACCCATATTTTCAGATGTTTTTTCAGGATAGTCTGTCCTTCGTGTACTTAAGGGGTAACATAATTTCTGGACATTGTATAAATTGTTAATTTTTCATCAGTTTTCTCCTCTGCAGGCCCTAACTTTTCGTTGTTTCTAAGCTAGTTGGTGGAGTCTAGATGCTAAGATGGCTTCCATACACTAAACACACATATGCACACATATACACAGACAATACTCCCCTATGGCACTCAAGTGCACCCTAAGAAATAGCAGCAGCATGGAGGACATAAAAGAACAGTAGTGAACTGTCTCAGGTTTGAATTACCTGGGGTAAGATCCAATACAAAAAGCATTCTTTTGCAGTCTCTGTGTCCCCCCGTCTTCCTTCACTCTCTGAACCCTCCCTATAGACCTATATGGGCAGCATGTAACTTGATCTCTCACTGTGCTGCTAGTTTATCTTGTAAACACAGCATGAAATGTACCTTTTTTCCCAGACTAAATGAAAATGGAGGGGGGGGGGAGGTGGATGTAGGGGCTTAATAAGAGGAGAATGAAGCGCTGTATCTGATAAGATATATTCCAACATTTCTTACATTCATTTGTACGTTTGATTCATACAAAGTTTGTTAAAATGACAATGACATTTAAGACAAATGTAAAAAAAGAAGCTTACTGGTACATCATCCCATTGCTGGCTCTTTATAAGTTCATAAGATGGTTCTGATAAATCAACTTTAGGGTGTTGAAATCCAGGAATGGAATTGTATAGATAAAACCCAAATGTCATCAGCCAACTGTTAATATCTACAAAAGAGCAAAACAGTTCATTACTCACCATATATATTGTTTTTTTTTTTTTAATGTAATAATTTTCACAGAATTTCCAATTTACTCAAATAAACTGATAATCTGGCTAGAAAAAACTAAAACAAAAAAACAGAATGAAAAAATAAAATATGAACCCAGCTGCAGCATGCCCAGTAACAGACATGTCATGATCAGATCCATGTCCCCAAAGCTGCAAGGCAGAGAACTTGTCATCATGCAGGCAGAGATGCTCATGTATATTTTGAAATGGCTAGAAATAAGATATCATTATTTATAAAAGCATAACTAAAGCTAATGTGGTAATTTAGCTAAATGAACGTGAAACACCACATTTAGCTGTCTGGCAGCAGAAATCTGTATGGAAAAGCATCTAAGGCATAGTGTTAATTGGCCATTCGTGTGTGATCATACACATGTCACTTTCTCTGTATACACCATTAAGAAAATACACACACCCGTGTCATTTCTTTGACAACACAATCTACTTTTGGACTTGTGAAAAGGAATGGTAAATTGGCATTTCCTCCAGACAGGGTACCAGCAGAGGCTCAGGTGGTGATGACTTGCTGCTGCTTTTCTCATCCACCTAAGGTTAAATAACCTGTGATAAACCTCTAGTAAAAGGAATGGGAAGTTGCTTGTTTCCAATACAACTTTGTCAGGAGGAGGGCATCTCATTTCTATGGTTAATAGAGAGCATTTTCCCCACTGCGGTGTGAATTAAAGGAATTCTTCACGAAGGCAACATTCTAGAAGAGCTGACTGCCAAGTCTCTCAGAAATTCTCATTTATACAGCATTTTATTCAATTATCCTCCCTTCACAGCAGTACAGAAAAAGGCAAAATCACTTATGGAAGTAACAAAGCTCTGCATAACTTGTGAAGAGGGAAAAAAATGAAATGTCATTGGTTTGTATTAGAACTGTTTTAGCTTAAGGATCAAGGCATCAGTAGGGTTCTATTTTGACCTGGCTGGGTCAAAAGTACCAGCACCTTGGAAGAAGCTGTCATCAGGTATAGGAGGCCATTCATTTTTACCAAGCAGCACCATGTGCTATCAGGAGTATATGGCTTCCAAAACACACATAAAGTACATTCACATAGTATTAACAGGACGCAAAAAAATACCCTGTCGAGCAGGGCACTCACTCCATCTCTGCATCCCTGCAATGTCTGATTTTGTCAATGCATGTACCCCCAGAATTGTAAAGTGTTGTAAAATATGTTGATGCTATATAAATATTTTTTTATTGGTTATTATTACTAAAGGATGTAAAAAAAATAATGACAGTATAAAAAGTATATTATTTTAGGTGTACTTTAATTTTGTATTGTGACACATGTGAGCTGTTTTGATGTGTACAGTATCTGTCAGCGTGCTCTTTTTATAGCCCAGTACAATACACACTGAATACACATCAAAGTAGTGACATGTCACAGCTTTTTTTTACATGATATGTGTTGAGGCATGTATTTCTCAATGGATTCTAAAGGGGCCTGTGCGTTAAAAATGTATCTGTTCAAAAATAAACATGTTTTATGTGAACATAACCCAATAAGGTATGTAGTTTTTAACCCAATATGCCATCTGTAACCAACAGTTAAAAGGAGGTATTCTCATAAGGGATATTTATTCCATATTCAAAGGATATGCAATAAATGTCCACGTCTATCTCAAGATTGAATGCCTTCTATTCCCATCTGGCCACGAGATTTGGTCAAGAAGTTGAAAACAGCCAAGACAGTTAGTTTTACCAGTTTGTATCATTCTTATTCATTTTGATGACACAGTGGTGCTATACTGTTCATACAACACCCAATAAAGTCCATGGGAATTACTTAAACTGAGTATAACAGCCAGTTCGGGTATTCTCGGTTTCCTGATCGCCTCCAGCCAGAATGAACAAGGGGGCCTTTGATGTTGAGATAGGTCCTATCAGTGGTACCAACAACTATCAGACATTTAGGGCGTATCCTGTAACCTGTGGGTATGCCATAAATGTCCAGATTGGAATACCCCCTTAAAGCTAGGTACCTGCTTCAATAGGGTCTGTTGGCATTGCAGTTGGTGTCCATTATTTTATTTGGTTTTAACAAAACAAAAAATAAAACTAGCTTTTTTCCAGTTATTTAAACAGATTCTGCAATGGAGACCCTACTGCAGATGTGAACTCTATATATAGCACAGACTAGAATGGTGATGTAGGAGGAATAATGTTTGACTAACCTTACCCAAGAATTCTCCTTTGGAAAGCTAAGATTATTCACAAGCTTGATGGCTACTAATATTTTAGAGCCCCCATGTTACATTGAAGCTAGCGGAGCTGCTATTATTTGCATTATAAGAGTAGACAATTATCTGCATTGTAGCTGGTCCCTAGAAATCCAGGCAATAAACCTCATACATCATTTAAATAGCTGCCTGGGGCAACCTGTCTGAGGGGTTAGATCTGAGCAATCAAAAGCCATCAACATAGCCGTCATTAATCCAGACGACACCTAAGCCTTATTAGTCTGCAGGAAATATATAGGCGCTAATTACAGGGTTTAGGAACGAGCAGCGCACTGAGAGCCCACAACTGAACTATGATATACTATATTAGATAGAGATCGGACAATCATTGGCTGACAGTCTCTAGTGTTGGTGCAACATACCGCAACAAATATTGGAATGGTGACAATTCTATTACCAAAGAATTATGTCACTTTGTGAAATCAATGACTTAATTTCCTTGGATTTATATAGTTCATTAAATGAAATGTCACCCACAAAAGAGAAGGTCTTGCAGCAAGGAAGCCAGAGTGTATTATATACCACAGAAGGTGCGGAGTTACAGGTAGGCAGGCTGGATATATCATTAGGTATGTTAGGATCTGTGTCTAGAGGTAAGAGAGGTTCCAAAGTGTCATTCTCTAAAATAGATTTTATACACGTTTATTATTCTCTTAGTGGTCTGCAAACCATTGCACTGCACATATCCTGCATAACAAAGTATGACCATTATCATATAAACACAATATGGCCACATCATGGTTTCTGTATTACAGCCACAAATTGCAAACTTGCTTTATATCACATCTACTATGGATTTGGGTTTTAAAAGTTATAATGACAGGTACACTTTAAGTCTCAATGTTTTTAGTTCAGTGGTGGTATAGCAAAGTGTCTGGCATGCAATATGTTTTTCCTGGAGACGGGTTGACTGAGGAACTCCCTCTTGTACATGCTAAATGTATCCCTATGAATTGTTTTTTACATGATGGAGAATACATTACTATACCTTTTCTATTTTCATTGTACTTCAGTCACATGCAATATATGCCATTGTGTGCCAATATAGTGGGATACAACAGAGCCTTTCTGCTGGAGGCATACTGTATGTTGGACAATACTTCCAACATATACATCTGATGGCTGTGAAATACTGTATGTGAACAGAGTATAATAATTGTCCCCTATTTTTGTAGTGACTATGGCAAATACTCAATAACTCCTGTTCATGGTGAATATGTCAGCATGCATCATAATGCTAGCTCAGATATTCTCTTGGACTGCTTCAGCGGTGTCCTCTTTACTAGACATAAGTGTAACTAGAGCATGCGCGAGTCCAGTCATTTAGAATTTGAATACCAGTGGCTAAAGAAGTTGAATGCAGCCCTAGGAAGCCCTGGAAAACATGGATACGTATAGTATCCCTAGTTGCGCTCATCTTTACTCCTTCCCCAATAGGCCCAAAATGGTTTAATAACAAAAAGAAAAGCCTATTCATTCATAGCAATACACTGCTTGGATAGGGGTAGGTTCACTTTAACTTCCAACGTAAAGGAAATACAAACTTGTACAGTTCATTTTCTTTATATAAAGAATATTGTAATAACAGAGAATTTATTACCTGTATAATCCTTGATGTCATAGAGTTTACTGACAGGATTGTTGTTCTTAAACATGTATAAATTAAAGGGTGCTGGATCTTTGCCAATTTTCTTCCATATTTCTATATCAGGTGTGGTCCAACGTCCAGCCAAGATATCATAGTCTCTTTGTCCAAAGTGTACTAGTTTTGTGAGGGAATCATACAGACCTCCATGGAATCCTATCACCAGCTGAAAATCTGGGTTAGAGTCAAAATATATTTCTCCAAAAGCAGTGTACTGGACGTGTTTCAGCATAAGACCATTACTACTGAAGACCGCCAGAGGAGTGCCATTGTTATCTGAGGCAATATAAAATTCTTCGCCACTGCTTATTTCCATGGCAAAAAGGTGTCCTTGTAGGTCATAATATAGGCATGTGATTTCAGAACTGGAGTGGTTATATACATGAGTTATTCTTGAAGGATAATTTAGGTCAGCATAAAAAAATTGTAGGTGTTTCCCAAGGCTGGTCTTGCTGGATATTCTACGCCCAAGACCATCGTAACGATATATAACAGTCCAGCCACTCCCTTTGCTGTACACTCTGGTGAGAAGACCTTTTGAGCTGTATTCAAAGATTTCAGTCCCTCTCTGGCGGAGGAAGCCATCTTCATCTAGGCGATACTGAACGTCACCTAGTCTAGTTATCCTGTCTCTCAAGTCATAACGTAGAGGTGTTAATCTGCCACTGTTACTGGGGTTCAACAAATGGAGGTTACCATTGAGATCATAATTGTATCTCCACATAATCTTCTCATTCAGTAGAACAGTTTGAAGCTGGCCATCTCCATCATATTCATAAGCATATTTAGTCGTATTAGCAAAAGGTCCAATTTTAATTTCCCGTTTTGTAACTCTCCCCATGCTGTCATACTGTATCGTTAGCCTATACATTTCTGACCTCAGTACATCATATCGTACTTCCCTTACGCGGCCGTGGGCATCAAAGTGTTTTGTGTAAGTCATCACAGCTGTTGAAATAACTTTGATCACTTCATAATGAAGAACGCCAAACTTTCCAAACTGGTCCATTTTACCAGATATATCATCAAATTGATATAATTCAATGGGCAAAGGGGTTTCGTTGATGACACCCTGCATGCTGGTGACTCTGAAGTTATTGTCATAACTGTAGTCAAAGCGTGCATTAACCATGCCATCTTCACTGAAGCGGAATATCTGACGATCTATCAGGGGACCAATCTGGCGGTATCGAATGGTACATATGAATCCGTCTCCTTGAAGGTTTACAGTTTTCAGTACTCCTGCGGTCTCATCATATGTAAAGCTGACTCTTGTGCTATCATAAAGAACTTCTGAGACCTTTGTTTGCCTCTTGTATTTATACAGAACCCTCCTTCCTGTTCCCAGGAAAGCAGTTTGAAGTAGTAGTCCCTCTTCGTTGTAATCCATTATAACAGAAGCATTACTTTCTGGTGGGTTATATATGTTTCGGTAATAGCCAATGGAGCGAATGGTTTGCATTGTGTGCCTGGCAACGCTGGGCATTGTGATAGCGGACAGCCTGTCCAGTAAGTCATATTCGAAAATATACTGCCGTTGACTGTGAAGCAGCAGGACCATTGTCTAAAACAAAACAAAAAAAGGATAATATTCTCCATGATGAATTAAATAAACATACAGAATAATAAGTACTGATTTTGTGCAAAATATCATTAGGCTTTTCACTCGAGAAAATAATTCTCTCTTTTAATTGAATCATCCTTGACCCTACATGTTGTTTGCAATTCTCTGCTTAATTTACTGGATGTTTTATTGTATCATTTCCTGCAATTAGTAGCAAGAGATTTATAATGTGTTGGTTGTTTTGATTGTGCCATTCTTTTGTCAAGCAGAAACAGCCAGGAAGCAGATTGTCAATGGTTATGGGCAAGTCATGTGTAATAACTGAGACAGAAGTGATCTTGGCAATGGTGGCAGTATTTCAACGGGATGCAAGGAATGCAGTGACTATTTAATCAGACCTAACTAGGTTCACATATATCTTCATAATGATGGCACGCCTAACCATATATACATCCAATAAGTCTTCACAGCGCTATTTGTATTAGAAACAAGAGCCTTTCACTAATTACACTATTACTTACAAGACACGCTCCCCATTACATTACAGAGAATGGGTGCCATTCACACACGTCTCATTCACTGGATAATAAACCATCCTCCTCCTGCTCTGGACATCGGGCCAAGCACCATAATGGCATCTCTTGACCAGAAGCAGGTTGCAGCTGTTTTTTAAATCCTAAACTGTGTTTCACGCTGACAAGAGACAGAGTCATAACTATATTCCCTCTGTTCGTGCAGTCATCAGATATTTAAGTTCAAGTATAGTTTTGCGATTTCTGCTGCCATCATGCAGATACCTATTGACATGTTCTCCTGCATTTTCATGCCATTTGGAGCGATCAGCCACTTCGCTTCCACCAACAGTTGAGTTTGGCCCATTCTGTTATTTTAATGGTGTGCCTTTTGTGCTGCTTAGGGAATTATATTGAGTTGTGACAGATTGCAGAGTTTGGAAACACAAGGACTGTGTATGTTAATGACTGTCGACAGAATGAGAAAAACTGGTAACCCAAAATGTGCTGTACTGCTAAAGTAATACTTTATATTGCTTTCTGCTTGAAAAAAAAGGCTACTTTGTTGTTTACTCTATCGCCACTTCAATCGTAATATTCCCTAAATGGCTTTGCAGAAGTCTACTAAAAGTCAAATACTATTAGTATGGCAAATGGGGATACTTTAATTTCATTTTTTCCACTTAGCCAGGCGTATTTTTCTCTGCTGTGATACACAAAAGAAGCCCTTCAAGAACAAGCCTGTATAATTTTGATATATAAAACAAGAAGAATGTGAAATTGCTCTGGGTGTTCTACAAGCATGGCATAAAGTATGCATGAAGTACAAGTTTAATAATACCAATATTCCTGCTCACACATACATTAAGCAAGTTTTATTTAACTGCAAAAAAAATCAAAAAAACAACAATAAGTGGATAAAATCACCCCTGCATTGCTCAATCTGCTTAACTACAACTAATGTCATAACATTATATTCCATGCCAATTTGTATAGTATATGAAGCTTTTATAAGTAGCAATCATGGAGAAGTTAACTTAGGCTAGGTTCACACTGCGTTTTCAGCATCCGTTTAACGCATCCGTTTTTTGCAAAAAACGCATGAAAAACGGATTGTAAAAAACGGATTCATTTGTGTGCATCCGTTTTTCCATTGACTTCCATTATAAAAAAAAAAGGATCCGTTTTTTTTGGCGGACCAAAACGGACCAAAAAACGTTGCTGACCCTATTTTTCTGGACGTTAAAAAAAAAAGAATCCGTTAAACGGATGCTGAAAACGCAGTGTGAACCTAGCCTTACTGAGATTTACAGTTTAAAGTTTTACGACCAGACTAGGGATGAGCTTACTATTACTAGAGGATAAGTAGAGGAGCTGAAATCTGGCTGTGAAAATCCACTCCTCTGCCTATAACTACGAATTAAGTGGAATTTATCACTGTTTGTGTGTTTCAAGTGTTTTTTTTAATTATTCTGTTTCAATATACCTTTAGGTGCTCCATTGATTCCAATATGATATATGCATCATTTTTATGGTCCAATTTTTAGTGCTTTTTTGCCATGTAAAAAATTCTTTGTGTGCTACAAGTTCAATTCTTCAAATGAAATCAATGGGACCACTAAAAAGAAAACTTTGAAAAAAAAACCTTCCAAAAACCTAGTGTATTTCATTGTTTCTGCCTTGAAATATGTGCATTCATTTCTTATTCTGTTTTACGTGATCTTATCGATCTGAAACATACCTTTTCTAGGTAAGTATAGCTCCAGGTCTTGCCATCAGCAAATGACCTTGATACAATCCTGCCCTGTCCATCGTATTCAACTCTTTCACTTGTGGATCCACGTTGAATACTGGCAATTTGGCCAGTGGATGAATATGTGACATTAACAGACATGAAGTTGGTTCCTGGGAGCCACAGGGTGGGATGACCTGCGCTATCATAGCCAATTTTCAAGGTGAATTTTCGATGGTCATCATAGATCTTTTCTGTCTTCATGGTTCGATCATAGTCAACTGAAAGGAGGTTTCTGCCATTTACCTTTATAAAACAAATGAGAAGGTTCGATAAATCAAAGAGCTGAAGCACCAGGCAGTTATTGCTTCACAAACTACCAGCTTTTTGTTTAGACACCATTTACAATGATTGATTTCCTTTGCCAGTAAATTAATTTAGCTACTACTTGGTATAAGTGTACGGCATTAGACTAACTGCTGTTTTAAAAGGTTTCATTAAGCACACAGACAGCCTGGCATTTGTTCAACCTCTTCTAAATTGAGGTCTTTGGAATGTAGTCATCTGTTAAAAAAGACTAACGTGCATTAATTGAAAAGTTTCATAAGCACGTGTATGTAGGTATATGTAGCGAACGCATTCATGGACAAATTCACGTTTGTTAGAGAGACAGCCGAAAGATAACGTAAGCATATGAAGAACTGGTAACCGCCGTCTTTATCTGACTTTATTCTCATCAATGACACGAGACAGAGATAAACTATCTTTGAGTCTAGAATTGCGCAGAGTGAAAAATAACTTGTCACATATTATTGATGCTTTGATATTACTCAAATATTGTGATTTACAATTAAATGCATAAGCAATTTGTTTTTCTTTGGAAAGCACTCTAAATGTATAATGTGTGGGTTTGTTTGTCATCTTCTGCTGGAGGGGGGGGTTTAATGACTGTATTAGTCTTTCAAGGTCAGCAGTCATATAGCATCTTATAATTGCAATCATTCACTTGTCAGCAAAATGGCGCTACTTGTTTATTTCCACGATAGCTAAAACACATATAAGATTATTTTTATAGCACTGTACGCTTGCCATCTTGGCAGATTGTTTGACACATGATTAGCAAGATTGTACCATCGGGATAGCAGAAAAATTAGCAAAGCTGCCGCAATAGGGCTTCAATAGAGGTGCAAGAAGTATCTACCTATGTATGCTTCTAGTTTCATACACACTCGAAATTTAGTTTTTTGCTGTATTCATACAGAATCATGGAAAGTCCTTAAACCCCTCTGAGACATTGGAAGACAGCAGTATTCTAAATCAAATATGGTAGGTTGGGGTCTCTGTTACATATTTTTTATTGGGATCTAGAAAATCATCTTCCTGCTTAATCACAAGTATATTCTGTTATGAAATATTTTAATGTCATACAAACCATATAAATGCTAGCGTTTTGAAAAGATACATTTGCATTGATGCTTTGCGCAGTTTGGAAAGGCTAAGCTGTTAAGATATGTTATTTAGAAAAAAAATATTATCGCTATTACAGTTTGCATGATAATTAATTAGTTTACACTGACACTGGGTTTTCACGCTTTTTCTTTTGTATCACAGTTACAAGTATTATAATGTTTATAGAATAGAAAACAGATCTGCAAACAATTACAATATTTGCAGATTGTCATGTCATATAGTATACTGGGCTTTAAAAAACTTAATTTTTAAGATTTAAGTTAAGAGATAAAGGTATAGGCTTGATAAGAACAAGAAAACATTCTCACTTGCATTTTTCTGATGAACTTTGCTAGCAGACAATGCTTTTTTTTAGTATAGTGTAAATTGAAAGGAAATATTTCATTATCTGACTGGACAGTGTAGGGTCAGTTATGAAAATCAGCTCTTGTCAGGTTTCGAAAGAGCACAAGATGGGCAAAATAGGAGAGTACAATTGTTTGCTTATTTCCCTTATTTCTTCGCTATGAAGACCAGATACTGTACTGTATATGAAAACAATAAAAAGGATATGTGTAACATTTTAACATTTTGGCTTACTCTGAGTTTTCGACCAAACACATTGACCTTTCCCTGTACTTGTTCTTTTCGGAATCTCCACTCCACCAAGTTGTGGCCATTCTCTCCTGGTAGAGTCATGTTTCTTTTTGTAACAGTTGGATTGGCAGGCCCTGCTAGAATATGAGGTTCTGTCTGGAAATGCAGATCCATTCCATTACCATAGATAATTCTGATGGAGCCATCATAGCCAACCTGGTAACTGTTTCTCAGCTGGTCTGGAAGAATAATGGAATCATAAAACATTTTAAAGGGTACTTAAAATAAATGGTATATGTCCCATTGTATAAAATGGTATTCAAGTATGAAAAACTCATGCTCAACACATCTAAACAATCTTACAGGTTTCAAATGGGTTTATAGACAAAAGAATGGATGGTACAGGAAAAAATCCATGCTTAAATGTTCTTTAGCTTTCATTAGGCTTTCATCTCTCGACCCCGTAACTGTAGGTGTGCCACTAAAAACAAACAGCGAATCCTTCTGAAATCACTTTACGTTTAATGTGTGAAATGCACTTACCTTGAACCATGGTATAAAAGGAATCAATCGAAGATAAATTGGAAGTAATGCTGACTTCTTCCTCTCTGCTGGATGACTCTATATCTACTGTAATGGCTTTGTCCATTTCTCCATGGAGATTTGTGACAACACCCGTTGGGAATGTTACATTGGTAAGACGGCCTTCACTGTTGTAACTACAATCGAGAAATTCAACATATGGTTTTACTTGATGAGCTAAACCACATTCTATAAATCAGGCAAAAAACATACATGAAAAATTGTTAAGGATCTTTTACACAAATTCATTTTTAGGTGAATGAACTTTCTATTAACCTGTGTAAAATTACCAAGCGATCAGTCGGGGAACGAAGAAACCCCGATAAACATCACAAGGACAGTGGACCATGGCAACGTCAGCACACGGCGGTGCTCAGTTTCGGGACATCAGATCCACAGTATACAAGATGAAATAAGAAAATGAGACACCGCTTACTGAATCTTTGTGCTTCTTTATTTCTAGTAGAAAGCAGGATACATAGCAGCTTGCAAGGACACCAGCACCCACAGATTATTTTTATAGCACTGTTTGCTTACTGTCTTGGCATCTGTGGGTGCTGGCATCCATGCAAGCTGCTTTGTATCCTGCTTTTTATCTGGAATAAAGAAGCCTGTCTCATTTTCTTCTCTTGTCTGCTAAATCATCAATATCACCTGTGTAAACAGGTGATGGGCAGGCATCAATGATGATGTTAAAGGGCAGCACAAACAATTCAGTAGTCCTTCATGCAGCCCAGATAATGACTGAGCCACGTGAAGGCACAGTAAATCAGCACCAATCAGCAAGATGGCATCTGTGCCCCACTCATCCGGGGGGGGGGGGGTTAAAATTGACAGGAGCCATGTAGGAGTCTAACTCTGCAAATTTCAGTTGGTAATTTTACTTCATTAGGGTGTGTGAACCTGAAGCTCAATTGGACCTGAATCTGAAGACCAGTGGATGTACTGTAAATCTCACAACATTGACACACCGTAAAAGAAAATATCCTGGGGATAAGAGGGCATAAATAAAATAAAAGCACTTTTGTAATCAAAGTGATAGAGACTACAGCCAACTGGTCCTTCTTTCTTTAGGCCAAATAGCATTGTACACAGTATTTATATAATTTAATGTATTAATAAAATAAATTACATATCAGAGAATACTCATTGGATATATGAACAAATCAAATATTGGCTCCTATCTATGCCTGGTGTATAAAATATCATCAGTGAGATTCATCAGAGGATCCCTGACATCCAGATTAATATGGATAGAAGAATGTTAGACGTCAGCACCAATACACAGTGTCATCCTAAACTCGGCCATTTGCAAGACTGCATCGTGTTCCAAAAAGCCCATTCAATGTCATTAAAAGGCATAATACTATTACTGATGCAGTACTTGGCACACACAGGCATAGCTATAAATGATCAAACTGGATGGAAAAATAAAAAGTCTATGAAGCATTAGCTGG
The DNA here is from genome assembly GCF_027789765.1 of Dendropsophus ebraccatus. NCBI lineage: Eukaryota > Metazoa > Chordata > Amphibia > Anura > Hylidae > Dendropsophus > Dendropsophus ebraccatus. Next base: position 71,553,789 of record NC_091460.1, read on the forward strand.
GCATAGATGGAAATCTTTATGCCATAGATGGCATGTTGTTCTACCCTTTCTCTTTACTGTGTATTTTATGACACACTTTTCTTAAGGACTCTTTTATTATTACTGAGCAGCGCTTATACTCTTTTATATTCTACACAAGATAGAGTATAATTATGATTAGCTCAGGTATTAATGCTAATGTGACTTAGACAAAGAAGGATCAACGCACACAATGACTGCTAAAGCAATGATCGGCCTTCTTAAAGGAGTCCTCTGGGTTTACTCTAAATAAGGTTTATTGTTATTTTGTATCATAAGTCCTTCACTTGTATAGTTCATAGCTACAAAATGTAACCTCATCCATACACATACTGGTTGTAAATAAGCAGCACTGTCCTGCCAAGATCTGCTCTTAGGGAATTCATGCTGCCTATATTAGGAGGCAAAAGCATATACAGTGCTTGATTTAATAAACTTTGACCATAAAAATCCAAAGAGCTTCTTTAAATCATTTCCCATTTTACTATTTTTCTTAAACTGATAAAAAAAAAATTAAATAAAAATATGAAAAAGTCACGCTTCACGCTACATTAAGGGAAAGTCCTATCCTGAATATCATTTTGTTTAAAAAGGTCTAAAACTCAGTTCTGATTAATTCTACCATATACTTTATCTTTATAGAGGTCAGAGTTCTGATTTTCTGACACAGAGCTCCAAATCCCTCGCTTCCCAGCCAAACGGTAACATGAGAAAACTCTGACAACCTGCAGCCATTATAAGAGGCAACTAACTGCATACAGTTTGTACATAGAATACCAATGATAGCACACAATGCAAGGTGCTTCTAAGCCTCTCCTAATGTATCATAGAAATGTCACATCTATTTAATTCTATTTCCAGTAATTAAATAACTTGGTAGAAAAAATGTCAATTGATCTATTTTAACACTACAGCTTTTTTTTTTTTTTTTTTTTTTAAAACCTTTCCTTGGGGCAGTCATATTGGAGGCACACGCTTCCTGTATTGTTTTAGGAGACAGCAGAGAGGGGTTTGTGTGTGTTTTATGGCAGCTGTGATGAATGGAAGTTTTTAAATAAATATCATAGATTATCACAGTCTTCAAGAAATAATGCACTATGGTTAGAGGTGTTGTCCAGGGGGAAAAGAAAAGCCTGGGGGTGGTGTAAAAATAATAAATAAAGCTATACTATCATACTCAGTCCTAAATGGCTGTCATAATGACAATGCTCTTAGTCCTCCTCTGGTCATTGCTTTTTCCTGGTTCCTGTGACCATGCCAACCTTCTCAGCCAAACCTAGGTGAGACCCTAATCACCAATGACTGGCTCTATGGGGTCAACATGTCATACAAACAAGGAAGAAGTTGTGACCATAGGAGAATCGGGAGGATTGGCTTCCCTTACCCAACAACCTGTTTATTGTTCTCTGTAGACACTAAAGATCCCATACACCATATACTGTTGTCAACCATACACGTTTGGTCACCCGTATAAGGTGTACGGGACTCTTCCAAACGACCACTGACAGATTATGTTGGTGGTTATAGGGGTTATGGAAAATCACTGTCCAACCCCTTTGTTCTGGGAGAGATAAGCTGCAGGGAGAGCTCTCTGGCTGCGGCTTACCTCTCCCCTCCCAATAGAGAACACTGCAATGCTCAGCCATGCCAAATGTTTCTGTATATGAGGATTCACCTCAAGAGAGCTGTCATATTGACTGTCTGTTCCAAATTATAATTTATAAAATTTATAGTGTGCACTTAAAATCAAACAACCTGACACACTAATGGTTAAGGTGGATCTCCTTTATTCAAAGATGGCAGCCAATATGTATATCCTGCCATATGTCCTTCTACTAAGGCTTGTGTCAGTAATTCATTGGCTGATGTACAAGAACAGTTACTTGTATAGCGCTAGTGTTTACTTACATACACTTTAAGGAATGTGAACATTCAGCTGTTGGTTATTGAAGGTGTATTAAGGGTGCGTTCACACCTACAGGATCTGCAGCAGATTTGATGCTGTGTTCAGTTATTTCAATGAAATCTGCTGCAGAAAATCAGCTGCAGATCCTGTAGGTGTGAACGCACCATAAAGGGGTATTCTGGAGAAATAAGCAATGAATAAACTGCATCATTAAAGGGGTTATCCAGCACAAAAACATGGCTACTTTCTTCCAGAGACAGCCCCACTCTTGTCTCCAGCTTGGGCGGGTTTTTGCTGCTCAGTTCCATTGAAGTGAATGGAGCTTAATTGCAAACTGCACTTGAACTGGAGACTAGGGATGGTCCGAACCGAGTTCGGTTCGGGTTTGTACGAACCCGAACTCTCGTAAATGATTCCCGCTGTCTGGCCGCTCCGTGGAGAGGGTGGATACAGCGGGAGGACCGCCTGGAAAACTGGGATACAGCCATACCATAGGCACGGAGCACCCAGACAGCGGGAATCTGATGCCGAGCGTTCGGGTTCATACGAACCCGAACCTCGGCAGTTTCGGACCATCCCTACAGGAGACAAGAGTCGTGTTTTCTCTGAAAGAAAGTGCCCATGTTTTTGTAGCACTGGATAACCCCTTTAACCACACATTACCTACAGAAAATTGCAAAAAATATTGAAAAATAATAAAAATTGTTTCTCAATATTTTACATACCAAGGTTGCTATAAGGGGCTTCAATATTTTTCTTTGCTAATTGTAGTCTTGATATTTAAGTCCGTGTTTGTAACACAAACAGGATAAATAGATTATCTTGTGTATATATGGACAAGCACTTTATAAATGACCTCTTTACTGCGTTGTTTATTAAGGCTTTCTGACCAGTTCTCCTTTGCCAGGAAATCCAGTAATGGAATTCCAGAAGATTAAAAAGATGGTGGCTGTCACCGAATAAGGGGGGTCATAAAAATGTAATACATTACAAGGATGCTTTTTTGTGATTTATACCAGTGGGGAGCATAGTGCATGCTGGGGAATGACCCTTTAATACCTGCTTAGTAGATTTTCAAAACCTAAAGCAAGAAGAATGGTTTAAAGGTGGAGTATTCAATACAGTGGTCAACGGGTGAACAGTCTCAGACAAAGAATCATAACATATAGTGTGCCAACATATTCTGCAGCGCTATACAGAGAATGCACTGGCATCACATCAAGGGGTAATGAGAGAATATGAGCAATGTCTGCCCCAGGCAATGAATGATTAGTATCCAATGGTAAAATAAATCTATTTTATTTGTTGAAGACTAATAACAAGTACAGATGGATATTGTATTCACACAGTGGTAATCACAGATAAATAAAACCTGCTGCAGCCTTGTGTAATATAATAATGAACTACATGTGGCATAAATAGAAATTAATAAATCAACAAATCGTCAGCTTAGCTACCAATGAAAAATAATATAGAGAACACAGCGCAAAAAGTTCAGCTAGAAAAAAAAAAAGAACTGTCAAATTGATCATCTTTATTCTGCCAGATCTTTTTGTCTAGCTCCAGATTTATTATACATAATAAGATGGGTTTGATTCAAGAAGGTTTAGAGTGAGTGTCCAGTAAGGAGCTGAAAATCCATATAAAGGCCAGTATGTATAAATTATGCTGAGCTGATATTAATTTCTATTACAGCAAAGGTAGAATGATTATAACTTACAGAATACCGAAGCACCAATGAGTATCAAATGACTGCTACGCATATCCTGAGTCAAATAAGTCTTTAAAATTTTTAAAAATTGGACCATGACCTTATATTGATGATTTATACTGGGGTGTCAAACTGGTGGCCTACAAGTTGCAATCAAACTACCCATTTGTTTCACATCCGTGGTCTATAATGTAGAGAGGTCATCAATATTTATTTAAAGTGTACCTGCCACAACCTCGAATAACCTGAATAGCAGTGAATTCCTTTCTGCGGCCTGAAGTTTGCCCATAATTATGAACATGCTGAGAGCATAATGTGCGCAGCCCTCATTCTGATGCAATAGGGGTTGCAAGCATGAATATGAACACTCCAAGAGCGTAATGAGCCAACCTCCATTGTCATCCAGTAGGGATCGCAAGCATGAATATGAACATGCCACAAGGGTAATGTGCGCAACCCTCATTCTGATCCAATAGGGGTTGCAAGCATGAATATGAACACTCCAAGAGCGTAATGAGCCAACCTCCATTGTCATCCAGTAGGGGTCGCAAGCATGAATATGAACATGCCACAAGCGTAATGTGCTAACTTTCATTCTGATCCAATAGGGGTCGTGTGCATTACGGTCTTTGCGTGATCGATGTGTCAAAAAATGTTTCGACTCATTCAAGAGAAGGACTCACTTTGTATATTATTGTAAAGCTGAAATAATATTTAATATTGTGATGTGGAAAAACCTGTTCATAGCATTTTTGTTCTGAAAATAAGTATTTCCTTTGTATTAGAAATAATTATAGGTCTGTCAACTTCATTTTGTTTTGTTGGCTCACAAACCTTGATGAATCTGTCTAGCTGGGCTGATGTTTCTTATATCATACATATCATATAACAGGATTTATGGAAAGAGCAGAGGAAACCTGCACATCTGTGACAGCATCTCCATTTGGTTTGCAGCTGGATATGGCCACTGTGGGACACTTTGCCTAGCGGAATGGACATCAAGGGACCCCAACTATCCTGATAGGTGATGGCCTCATATTATAGGTAGGAGTTCTAGAGAAACCTTATTCTCCTGTCTGTCTTATCATTGTCCTAAAACTGAACTTAACATAAACCTTGTCAACCCTAAAGCTTTAATTGTACACAGGTCTGTAACATACGAGGTAATCCGATCTCTCCCTAATGATAAACCTATTAGTTTTGGAATTACTCTCCTTTGTATTTAAAGTAACCTAAAGTAGAAATGTAGAGAAGTAATGCAGTATCCCTGCTGTATTTCCATTACTTGAATAGTCATTCATGGTGACATGGTAACACTGCTGAAGGGGAATCGAATTCCCAATAGCAGTTGTCCTTGCTACCATCAGATTCAGTTACCTTGTGACTCTTTCCTACTACCTTACTTGGAAAGTTATAGAAGTATTGTTTATACTCTACACTGTCTTCTGAAAGATATAGGGTCAGTCTGTGGAAATTGTAAATTACCTGTGGTAGCCCGATTTAAATTGAAATACATTAATGAAACACATGTTATGTTATTTTATGCAAAGTACAATCGAATTGCAGGTATAACTAAGCCTCAAAACAAGACCACACAAAGTCCCACTTCACAGAGCCGAATGTAAGGTAACCTTTCCCTCTGTAATAACCGAGCGATACCATTTGATTTAATCTAATCAGCTCATTAGTGACTAGTGCCACCTGTTTGCCTTCTATTGCAGCAATGCCAACTTTGTGGGGAAAAAAGGAGAAGAAAAGCACAAAAGAAAAAGTAATGAGATGAACACAAATTATATGGGAAGAAACGCCAATCTAGCTGAGCAAATTAATCAAAGCTTGTGAGCCAACGAAACAAAAATATAATGACAGCCTTCCAGCTACAAGGCCTACAATTACGGGTATTTAAAAACTATTCAAATGCTTATTTTTCGAAGGATAAATGCTATTAAAAGCTCAAATAACTAATAGCGACGTGTAACTCATATTTCAACTTAACTATAGCCACTGTACGAAAGGGTTATCATCAGTAATACCAATGGCAGTAGAACAAAAATTATGGTTTTTACCCACAACTTTAGCTGCCTGAAAAAATTAAAGCTTTTGAGTGCCAAATATTTCAGGAAACTGTATTGATGCTTGGTTTACTTATATTTTTTCATTTTTTTATTATATGTCCCTTGTTTACACAGTCCTGTATAGTGGTACATGGCGTTTCGGTACTGTGGACGCAATGTCATCATATAGAGCATCATTAATGGAACTGTCCACAACATTTCATCTCATTAGGTTACATTTGTATTTTGTAGGAAGATAAACTGTTTATGGGACTAACCCTGGTCCTCAAGATCCACTAGGGAAGGGAACAGCTGTATGTAGTTGCCTTAAGTTAACCTTAAAGAACCAATGATCTTGGTAGAGAATTTGTAAATCAACCGATAAAGATAAAATACTGGTGAATACAAAGGACTGGATTTGACCATCATAGTTTTAAAGTGACACTGAAACTTTTTGCATTTTGCATCCAGTAAAAAGTGATCTTTTATCATCTGCAGATTGTGCTAAGTGGGCAGGACTTCACAGCAACTGTGCCACTTAGCCCCGTCAACAGTACCACCATAGGCCCCGCCCCCTCGTCCTCTAGACGCCCATTGGTATGGGGCGACCTAGAGGGGCTGGGGCCTAGACCTTTAGGCCAGCCTGTTCCAATGGTCAGCGAGGGGTAGGGGCCTATGTGCCAGTGACATCATGGAGGGGCGGAGCCTACAACAATGCTGTGGGTGGGGCTAAGTGGTACGGTTGCTGTGAAGCCCCTCCCACTTAGCACAATCTGAAGATTATAAAAGATCACTTTTTACTTGAACAAGCACCATCACGTATGATGCAAAATAAGGTATGAAAACTGCAAAATTTACCCTTTACATCTATGAAGAGAAGTCATAATGCAAAAAGGGGGTGACAGTGTCACTTTGGGCAGTGATTCTGCATCGTCATTGGTGTAGCATGGTCATAGAGTCAGGAATGGAAGCGTATTCGGTCTATGTATAGTGAAAGTGCCTGGCCACAAGTTATGTAATAGATCAGTAAACAGGGGGTGATCAATGTTTACTAAACTGCTTAGACATATTAATACAGCTTTAGGACCCCATTCACATTGGGTTTTTACCATTCGTCATTCATGTTGCGTGTAAGAAATGAAAGCTTCAGTCTATAGAGGTCCATAATCAGGGGTCAAACGGGTGACTAATAAGGATGTAGTAACATAGTAGTAACAGTATCTCTCTCTCTCTCTCTCTTTACAGTAGGAATCTCTATTGATGATATATGCACTAAATTATTAATTATTGTAAACGAAAGGAAAAAAAAATAACCAAGAAGGGAAGGCAATGGGAAGTAGATTGAGGTGGCTAGAGTGTCCTGTACACAAAACAAGGAAGTTGGTTACAGCAGTGTACCCTCAAGTGATGTTTTGAGGATTTACATGTGCTATAATTATAGTCAGTGCATCAGGTATCACCACTGCAGTTCTCTATGTGGGATGGTACTTGAGGACTGAAGTTGAAAAACGCTGCATTAGGCCGGGTTCACACTACGTAAAAAACACGGCCGTATTTCATACTATTTTGCAAATAACAGCAGTTGTTTGCGCAACTATGTCCATTATTCGCATAATAACGGCCGTTGTTTATGCAACTCCGGCCGTTAGTATGAAATACGGCCGTGTTATTTACGTAGTTTGGTTCACACCCAGTATGTTTCAGTCAGTATGGTGGTCCTGATATTGAAACCACATCCAGGAGTGGATTGAAAACACGGAAAGGCTCTGTTCACACAATGTTGAAATTGAGTGGATGGCTGCCATATAATGACAAATATTTGCTGTTATTTTAAAATAACGGCTGTTATATAGAAATAATGGCAGTTACTTACTGTTATATGGCGGCCATCCACTCAGTTTCAACATTGTGTAAACAGAGCCTTTCTGTGTTTTCCATCCACTCCTGGTTGAGGTTGCAATATGAGGACCAAATACTAACTGAAATATACTGTGTGTGAACCCAGCCTTACAAGATGTACACCAGGCAGGACACTGGACTGAAGACAACATAGCAGTTTTTATCAAAAGACCATAGAAAGGTAGTAAATTAACTGTACCAATGTATGTTCATTTATTAGGCGGTTAAAATGTGTTTCTTCGTCAGACAACCCTTCTAGTTAAACTGCTCAGTGCATCTCCCACGAAAAGTTATGATAGTATAATGCTGGAAAAGTAAAGTAGGGATTAGGGAGTATTAGGGATAGGGCAGTATAGAGCAGACATCTCCTGACTACTACTACAAAGACTGAGAGGCAAACATGTATAGCCAGCAGTGATTGTTATATTTAGGGTTTTGGAAAAATACATAATTCCAATTACAATTATAATAATGATGATAAAAATGATAATTCTGTTAGTAATGCCAGTATGTATGCAACACACACAGTATATAATAATAATAATAATAATAATAATAATAATAATAATAATAATAATAATATTTTATTATTATTATTATTATTATTATTATTATTATTATTATTATTATTATTATTATTATTATTAAGTAATAACACCAACATCCTCATCATAATCATCATCATCATCATCATCATTTTAAATAACAATATCCACTTAGCGCTGGCTTCTTTATAGAAAGATGGTATTACGCTTGTAATATTATTTAAGATACAGACGTGTTAAGCTTTTCTTTTAGCTCCTTTTGGTAAAACATTTCACAGGGATGTGACAGATTTTACAAGGTAATAGAAAAGTGAATTCAGGATGGCCAATGTTACTTCCAGATATTACATTGCTTCACTTATTACAGCAGCAGGTCAAGGTCACAGGAGTCCTTCCCATTATGTCTACATGACAAAGTAGGACAATTACACTGCTGAATGCCTTAGCTAGCCACACATTTAATAGGTCTATGGCAAAAACTATTGTATTAGTATGTCACACATGCATATAGGCATCACAATCATCCAAAGAGCATAAACTTTTTTAGATTACATACTATAAGTTAACCCTCTCTGTACACTGCTGTCACAGTGTACTCCTGGTTAAAGATGAAGGCTATGTTCACACTACGTTTTTTCCTCTCTGTTTTTGAAAGGAAAAAAATGACGTCCATCATTTTGCTGTTTGCAATGACTGCTGTTGGTACATTATTCTAGTTTGGGTTACTTATTGGCCTTCGGGCGTGTCTTTAATTGAAAAGTCCATTGAATTTAATAGTAAAAACGGTCAAAGGACAGTAAAAAAAGAAAGACTGTGTGTGAACAACTAAAAAATAATGTCCGATGCTTGCAAAAGACGTCCGAAAATAATTGTCATGATTAGAGATGAGCGAAGCAGCTGAAAATTCATTTCACGAGGTTCGCAAATTTTGGGTCGGATTCGATAATATTTGTTAATCGAATGCACACAAATCTTATTAAAACAGGCAAACTATAGTAGCTACAATACTGGGACTATGACATTGAGTAGCCATTTTTTTTCAACAGATGATGTTGTTACAGTGTCCAAAATAGGAAAATGAAAATTAAAAAAAAAAAAAAAATACCCCAAGGCACCGGCAGAGCTCAACAACAGTCTAGCCTGCTACAAAGAACCTCCTACTGCAGTCAGTGGTGTGGCAGCTTTTCTTTGTCGGCGGTGTAAAAAAAGACATGATGCTATTTGTGGCACCTGTGATCATAAACTTCTATGCGGCAGCACATGGAACGCCACCACCCAATTGCCTGTAAGAAAGAATCGGGACTTTCATGCCACTCACATACCATCGCACAGTCACGGATGTAAATAAATTGGGGGGTGGAGGGGCACTGGGAATGGAGGTTGAATTCTTTATTGTATAAAGGTTTGAAGAGGTTTGATGGGGATTTGAATGTGTTTTTATAGTATTTTTGTCACATGTGTTTTTCAAGACAGTACATTTAAGATTTACATGAACCGACTATCCAGTAATCTGACAAAGCAGGAACTCCACTGCGCAGGGTCACTGGGCTAACTTCAAGCACTGCACCCACAGACTGTTTGGAATGGACACTGAATTCACAGCACCCACTGACTGATAATAGTAAATTTTTTCGCAACACCGAATAATGCACACCCATTGACTAGGTATAATGCCCAGCCAGCACCCAGTGACCTGGTATAATGCCCAGCCAGCACCCAGTGACTTGGAATAATGTCCAGCCAGAGAATTGGTATAATGCCCAGTCAGCACCCAGTGACTTGTTATAATGCAAACATATTGACTTGGTATAGTGCCCACCCAGAAAATTTGTATAATGCCCAGCCAGCACCCAGTGACTTGTTATAGTTCCCACCTAGAGAATTGTTATAATGTCCAGCCAGCACCCAGTGACTTGGTATAGTTCCCACCCAGAGAATTGTTATAATGTCCAGCCGGCACCCAGTGACTTGGTATAGTTCGCACCCAGAAAATTGTTATAATGTCCAACCAGCACCCAGTGACTTGGTATAGTTCCCACCAAGAGAATTATTATAATGTCCAGCCAGCACCCAGTGACTTGGTATAGTTCCCACCTAGAGAATTGTTATAATGTCCAGCCAGCACCCAGTGACTTGGTATAGTTCCCACCAAGAGAATTATTATAATGTCCAGCCAGCACCCAGTGACTTGGTATAGTTCCCACCTAGAGAATTGTTATAATGTCCAGCCAGCACCCAGTGACTTGGTATAGTTCCCACCCAGAGAATTATTATAATGTCCAGCCAGCACCCAGTGACTTGTTATAGTTCCCACCTAGAGAATTGTTATAATGTCATGTCAGCACCCAGTGACTTGGTATAGTTCCCACCCAGAGAATTGTTATAATGTCCAGCCGGCACCCAGTGACTTGGTATAGTTCGCACCCAGAAAATTGTTATAATGTCCAACCAGCACCCAGTGACTTGGTATAGTTCCCACCCAGAGAATTGTTATAATGTCCAGCCAGCACCCAGTGACTTGGTATAGTTCCCACCCAAAGAATTATTATAATGTCCAGCCAGCACCCAGTGACTTGTTATAGTTCCCACCTAGAGAATTGTTATAATGTCCAGCCAGCACCCAGTGACTTGGTATAGTTCCCACCTAGAGAATTGTTATAATGTCCAGCCAGCACCCAGTGACTTGGTATAGTTCCCACCCAAAGAATTATTATAATGTCCAGCCAGCACCCAGTGACTTGTTATAGTTCCCACCTAGAGAATTGTTATAATGTCCAGCCAGCACCCAGTGACTTGGTATAGTTCCCACCCAGAGAATTGTTATAATGTCCAGCCAACACCCAGTGACTTGGTATAGTTCCCACCCAGAGAATTGTTATAATGCCATGTCAGCACCCAGTGACTTAGTATAATGCCCAGCCAGCACCCAGTGACTTGGTATAATGCAAAAAAGAGCACCCAGTAACTTAGTAACTTGTGATACAGGACACTGAGTTCCCAGCTTCCACAGAAAACCACCCACAATCTACTTATCTCCTTTCTGTCCTTATGTCTCTGAATGTCTCTCCCTGCTGTGCACTAACTGCCTGCTGCAACCTGCTCTCCACTACACATACAGCCGACTGCCCACCTCCAGCCGGCTGCCAATCACCTTATATAGAAGGTCAGGGGGAGGTGCTGACATCACAGTGGGGCTTGCAGATGATTGTATGGGTGCAAGGAATTATGGGTAATTCCTTGCTTTCACCAAAAGACAGTACTGTAAGCTAACATGTGCAGCCACCAATTTAGCTGCCATGTTTAGGGAATTTTGTTAACGAATCGCTGTGAATTCACTTTGCAAAATGAAGCGCATTGATAGCATTATTCACATTGCATTGAAGAGAATTAAATTGCGGCAAAACTAGGTGTCTTTTTAAACGTCATGTGAACATTTCTGGGCTATATACAATGCTGTATTTTTACCATTTTTATGGTCCCCTATATCCCCATTAGTTCACCAAATAAAGGGGCCACTGTACAAATTCCATAGGCACAGTTTAAAGTTTTCCATGATTTTGAATCCCCTGAAGCAACATTGATTAGATAATTCCGCTGGGGTTTCTCAGTGATAGGGCAGTATCGGCTGCTCAATGGCTAGCTCTCTTACATTGCAGCACTGAAGTTCTGGGTTCAAATCCAACTGAGGGCAACATCTGTATGTTCTCCCTGTGTTTGTATGGGTTTCCTCTGGGTACCTTCCACACTCCAAAATAAATTTTTGTGCTATATGTATAAATTACTAAAAGAATCATTATTATGAGACTTTTGAGACTTTCATAGATTGGCCCGTATGTCATCCACTCTCCATTAACAACTACAGGATATAAGGAAATTGTTAAATATGGTCAGGTTACACTGGATTCACACACCACATTATTTTATGTTGTGTCTTCATGATGTCCTTGTTGGTATTTATTATCACTAACCTCTGTAGCTGAGATATAAGAAGCATTTCATACAAAGCATTTTGGTCTGTAGCATATTGCCGGCATTTATTTGAGGGGGGGTGGGGGGTGTCAATGGCTTTTTTCTTACCTTCACTTTCTTTCCTTTTTTTTATAAAAATAATGTTAACACAATAACACAATAATATTAATACTTCCCTTTATAAAACCATAGCCAGCTTGGCCTCGTACAGGATCTGCATAAGGGAGGCATCAGCAAGCAGTTTATTGTTTAACCATGGAGTTTCACATTTTTTTTTATTATTGTTATTTCTGAAGGCTACATTTCTCGGTAATAGACTGATCTTGCTTTGGTTCCTGGTGGCCTTAGCCTCATGGTTTTGTGCAATTTATAAAGTGAAGAAGATCATGATTTTTTTAAAATATGCTGATATAACTTTATCTATTCATCTCTAATTACTAAGTTACTTTCTGATTGACCTTTCATTGATGTAAATGTAAAAAGAATATAATGTCAGTGCAGGAGACCAATGCCATTTTACACAATTGTAATAAATATTTTAGCTTTTACTATCAGGTGAAACTGGCATTAAATGATTCGCTCTAGTCCTATAGTATGGCTGACAAAAGACTGGACTCCTGTGCATTATAAGTAGTTACTATTTAAAGCATTACCCCAACACAATGGTTGGTAGCATTGCTTCTTTTTATGTAGGGCCATGATGACTTTTCCACAAAAGAAAATAAGGCCAGTTTCACACGTAATGCATCTGCAGCGGATTTCATGCTGTAAATTTGCAGTGAAATCCGCTGTGGTTCATTTGCGTGTCATTTTCAATGAGAATACATTCTCGATGCAGTATTGACAACCCCTTTCGAGTATGTAAGTGACAGCCCCCTTAACCCTCCAGCGGGAGGGAGCTGTCGCTTACAGATGCGGATCCGTTACGTGTGACACTGGCCTAAACAGGATTGGGAAAGTCATACATATTAGCACAGCACAGATATGGCTTAATATTCACACACAATTTTTTTCCAGGAGGGTATTCTAAAGTTCAAGGTATCCTGTTCATATTGGCTGCTGTATAGTTTAGGACCAGCAAAGGCACAATGGGCACCTTGAGAAATTATTGCATATCAATATGTTTGCTATAAGCAATAAAACTATTAGTGAGAAAAACTACATATTAGGTTCCTACAATCCTAAAATGTAATTTATCATACTAGAATAAGTTTTTTTTTTTAAAAAAAGCCTAGCTAAGGTTATGTTTACAGAGCGTAAAAGTACAGCCGTTGTTGCAATCTGCAACAACGGCCGTACTTTGTACGTCATGACACCCTGCATGTTTTTCTATGGGATCCCAGCCAGAGCGTATACACGTAGTATACACTTCGGCTGGGATCCCAAGCGGTGCGGCAAAGAACTGACATGTCAGTTTTCTGCGGCCGCTAATCATTGAATAGCGGCTGTAGAAAACCATGTCAGTGCACACTATGAAACGAGTGGCTCCGGCCACTTGCTTCGTAGTGTGCAGTGGGAAGTCCTGATGCGGGCGTGCGCTGATGCGCCCGCATCAGAACTCTGCGGCCATAAAGATCATCCAGCCGGTACTGCAGTATCGGCCGGGATGATCTTTTTAGAGACCGTCCGCTCCGTGACCCGGTCGATTCACGGAATGGCCGGTCTCATACGCCATGTGAAGATTTGAGGCACAAACTTTGATGCCCACACGAAATAAATGGTTCTACTAGGTAATAGAGAATAAAATAAATTTTTGGATGATTCGCTAGCATTTTTTTCTTTTTATCTATTAAGTAATGACTAAATCTTTGGGATTTTTCTTTGAATACAACAGACTACAAATAAAGGTTATAGCAAAAAAAAAACAAAAAAAAAACCCATAATTACTTTTGTTAAAGCTATCATTCATTAAGGAATTCCATCTTTCCCATTATTGATAGTAAAGTAAGCAGACACAGAATCAGAAAAATCAATTCCATTCCAGTTTATAATGCCACATATGTTTACGTAACCCCCTGCTATTTCCAATTATGTCATTTTCATGGATGGAGTCACTTTTTCTGCTTTTGAAATCCAATAGAGATAAAGTAGTAAATTATCATTTAAAAAGGTGCCGCTGATTTCTCCCATCTTGCTTTTGATGCTATTATTGAGTCATTATTTTATTGATTAAATACTGTCATGCTAGAAAGAGAATTATTTTTGTCTACTTAGGAAGGGAGGAACCCTAATTTTAAATCTTGTATAATGGTAAAGCCACAACAATACCTATCCATGGAAAATGAGTATAGTAATTTATTTTATTTTATGTATTTATTTACACACATGACCTGCTATATGGTCAACATTTCCACCCTAAGAGAAAAGGTAAATAGAGAATTTTCTCCCTCACATGTTCACGCTCATTGTATTTTATTTGTGTTATGATACGTATTAACACTATAAATAATAATAATAATAAAAATAAATAATAATAATAATAATAATTATTATTATTATTATTATTATTGCAGTAGTAGTACTTTAGGGTTATTGTTGGACCCCCATTAACTCAAGTGAATACAACCATGTAGTGTTATATAGATGTTATATTGGCAAAACCATAGCAAAAATGCATTGCAGTCAGTTCTACTTTTTGGTGTGTTTGTAAAATATTAGTATTTTGTACATTGGGTATATCCTTCTCCCTGCTACATACACAGATTGTGCCCAATATTTTTGGTAGACCACACAGAACCTCCTGGTCTATTACTAGTTTACCACTTTAACTGTAAAAGGTCCTTAAGACATGCAACCTAACAGAGGCAGTAGGAGACCTTTTAATAAATATTGAGGTTAAAGATTTAGAGTGGACACTGGGAAGAAGTACACAGTGTAAGGAGAAACGTATCTGCTTGCTTAAATGAAAGGAAACTATGTGGCATTTTCAGTTATCATTAATGTAATTTGCTTTGTCCCTGAAAGTTTCGAGATGGCCTGGGCTCAGGAAAAGCCATTAATAGCTAATTATTGGGTGATGACACTTGACACCCTGCTGATCAGCTGCTTGGGCAAGTTGTAAACATGGTGTACAGAGTCAGAGCCACACATGATGGAGTTTCACAGCAGTACTGCAGCGTCTTCACAGAAATGATGCAGTAACACAATTAAATGATGCTAAATGGCACAGAGGATCAGACCTGGCACTGCCAATCCCACCTGGCCAAAATAGGAGGCATAACCTCCCATATAAGATAACATCGGATAAAGTCTTTATTGTGGGGCTCAAGGGCAAAGACAAAAGATGTTCAATCATAATATGTGCGTGGACATGAAAAGAAAAAATAAATAAATTAAATTTAAAAAGTTCTTTACTTTATGCCAATATCGACGTTACAGGTAGTAACTAGAGATGAGCGAACCGGGTTCGGGTTCGAGTCCATCCAAACCCGAACGTTCGGTATTTGATTAGCTGGGGCTGCTGAACTTGGATAAAGCTCTAAGGTTCTCTGGAAAACATGGATACAGCCAATGACTATATCCATGTTTTCCACATAGCCTTAGGGCTTTATCCAAATTCAGCAGCCACCGCTAATCAAATGCTGAACGTTCGGGTTCGGAAGGACTCGAGCATGCTCGAGGTTCGCTCATCTCTAGTAGTAACAGTGTGCTGTGTGGGTCGGACCACAATGAAATGACAAAGTACTGCACATAATTCAGTAGCACAATGAAACTGCAATGTGTGAACACAGCCTAGATCCGGGGTGTCAAACTCAAATACACAGTGGGACAAAATGTAAAAAATTGGACAAAGTCGTGGGCCAACCTTGATAATAATTGAAGCGCGAATACAGCAGTGCTGGCACTGTCAGTAGTGTGCGTCTCCCAACCCCGTGCACTATGATAAATGACATGTTAATTACTATGACATGATTAAACCCCAACCCATATAATAGCCAATCCCCCCAATAGTGCCCAAATAGTAGCCAACTCCCCAAGTGTCCCATATAGTAGCCAGCTCTTCCCAATAGTCTCATATAGTAGCCAGCCCTCCCCAATAGTCTCATATAGTAGCCAGTCCTCCCCCATAGTGTCATATAGTAGCCAGCCCTCCCCAATAGTCTCATATAGTAGCCAGCCCTCCCCCATAGTTTTATATAGTAGCAAGCCCCCCAAGTGTCCCATATAGTAGCCAGCCCTCCCCAATAGTCTCCTTTATAGTAGCCAGCCCTCTCCAATAATCCCATATCGTAGCCAGCTTTCCCCCATAGTCCGATATAGAAGCTAGCCCTCCCCCATAGTCCCATATAGTAGCCAGCCCCCCCAATAGTCTCTTATATAGTAGCCAGTCCTCCCTCTTAATCTCTTATATAGTAGCCAGCCCTCCCCTATAGTCTATTATATAGTAGCCGGCCCTCCCCCATAGTCTCTTATTAAGTAGCCAGCCCTTCCCCATAGTATATGATAGTATATAATAGCCAGCCCTCCCCAGTAGTCTCATATAGTAGCCATGGCAGGCCAGATGTAATTAAAACTCTGAATTGCCTGGCGGGCCAAAAATAATGGCACCGAGGGCCAGATTTGGTCCGCGGGCCAGAGTTTGACATGACTGGCCTAGATGTTTGCAACAGATGTGGGCGGGGAATGGGCAGGGTGGAGGATTGTGATGAACAGCTGAGATAAAGCAATGCATTCTGGAACCTGTAGTCCTGTGTACAACTGCTCAACCAGGAAGTACAGCCACACAACTAAAAAACAAACAAACAAAGCAAATGGATTTCTGGTAGTTTCAAAATTGGGTAAGACAGGTAAGCAAGGCTATATACTTCTTAAGCAGGTTTATTATCTTTTACCTCTACCTGGAGTTTCCCTTTAAGGTTCATCATATGGGTCTAAGGGAATGAAATGAAGGGCAACAACTAAAAATCCTTCTTCAGGGTCTTTTATCTATCTCAATTCAAAATTGTAAGAACAAATAGCCTATCCCAACACTGGGGTAAACAGAGCAAGTTTCAATAAAAGTACCACATTGCACTGACCATTGAGAAATGCCTATGTTTATATAGGGACAATATAAGGCTATGTTCACACATAGTATTTCTGTCAGTCTTTTGGTCAGTATTTTTTATAACCGGTCCTTTGGTCAGTATTTTTGTTTGAAAAAACACTGACCGAAAGGCTGATGGAAATACTATGTGTGAACATATCCTAAAGATGTTTAATAATAAAATATAATAATATTGCTAGAGTAGTTACTTACTCAAAGAAGGTTGTCCATCCAGTTTCATCACTTTTTGTTGCAAGGAGTCCACTGTTGCCATGGTAGGTAAATAATACCAGTTCTTGCCCCTGGGCAGTCATGCTCTTTAGACAGCCATTGGTCCCAATTGTCAACCAGATTACTTGATTGTCAGGTGCAACAATTCTCACTGGCATGCGGTTTGGATCTCTTCTGATCCGGAGGGTATTTCCATTGCTGTCAGTTACTGCTGTTATATCATTTTCATTGCTGTAGCTAAAGTTATATAAATAGTCTCCAGTGATTAAGCTCATTGTATATTGATGGGTGCCATTGACATCAAAAATATAAAGTTCTTGCTCAATCGGGGATGCAACTTCATAATAGTTACTAGAACTAAGCACAGGCTTGTTTTTGGAGACAGCACGGATTCTAATATTGCCCAGATCTGCGATGTATAAGGTGCCATCTGGGGAGGCAGCAAGTGATGATGGGGCACTTAATTTGGCATCTTTTGCATAACCATCTCCATTTTGGTAGCAGTCACAGTTAGCATCATTTTTGCAGTCACACTCGGATGGTATACCCGCGACCAAGGATATCTCTCCATCAGTTGTAACCTGACGAATTCGATTAACCTTCTTTTCATCAGTTTCTGTGATGAAAAGCACTCCGCTGTAGGATACAGCTATAGCTGTAGCTGATTCTAGTATTGCTTGAACTGCATATTTTCCAACACCTGGAACTTGGCAGTACATTGGCCTCCCTGCAGCAATGCGGACCTGACGGTTTTCAGTGATTTGTAATACTACATTGTTGTCCAATACATAGATGGAGTTGTCCATTGGATTAATGGCCAAATCTGTGGGCCATTCCAATCTTACCTGTTGAATGCAAAGTGGCAGGTGTTGCAAGTTGTATTTATTTGGGAAAAAACACAAAAAAAAAACAAAACATTTTCTGAAGATTATAAATTAAATATCATATACATTATTTTGTCTATGTATTCCATTCATATGTGGCCAGTGCACCACCACACATATAGATTATCTACAGCTTAATTTGGGTTGCCAATGGGGACAGACACATCTCAAAACTATATAAGGACAACAACTGTCCAGAAATAGAAAAACATGGTTGCTTGCTTCCCAAACAGCAGCCACTTGTCAGGTTGTTTGTAATATAGCCCCATCTACTTCAACAGAGATGAGATGCAATATCAGGCAAATGCAGTTTTTGGAAGAGATCCTAGATCCTTGATAAACTAATCATGGATCTTAAACAGTTACTGCATACATAACATAGTAATAGCCTGTGGCTAGGTTCAGACACTGTCTTCTTTTGGCTGTATTTTGGACGTCCGTCAATTTGAGGCCAAAAATACGTACGCTATTTTGAAATCATGGACGTCATTGCAAAATAACAGACACCATTGGATCTTAAAATGATGTATGTTCAAATAGACAGCCAAACAACCAAAAAAAGACGATGTGTTAACCTAGCCCATACATACTAGGCAACAAATTCACATAAGCTTAGAATACTATTAAATAGCTGTAGAAGTGTGGCGCTAGATAAACAAATTCATTGCATTCACAATGGCTTACTATACAATCATTATAGTATTGTACCTCGCTGATATGCATGCTTGTGTCACAGGTCAGAGGCCGTGCTGAGGTCAGGTCATTTGATCCCAGTAATGTTGATATGATTCCATTTTGATCTACTTTTCGGATGACCTTTCCATCCACAAAGTAGATTAATCCATTCTTATCCACAGCAATTCCTTTATACAAGGAGAGAATGGGTCAGGACCACATATAACACAGAAATACATTGCTGTCAGAGTCGACAAAGCATTACAGCATGAGATAAGAATAAAATAGTTATTAAAAATGGTATATGGCAAATGTCACATAAGATATAGACTGTAGCAGTCATGATAACAAACACATTTCTGTTACCCAGTCCACTAAAGGTATATTTACACGTAGTAGATTTAATGTAGAAATTTCTACAACTGAAAATCAGGGTCCACTTATTTAGATTGGGATGTTTGAAACAAAATATTTTTTTGACACAGAATCGAAAACTTTATTGATCATTACTGTATAGAAGTTGCCAAAGTATGTATTAATAATATCCTGGATAATGAGACTACTACAATGTATGCAGGAACAGATGAGCGGATATTAAACCAAAATCTGGGGACCTAGTATCACACATGCAGTTAAGCGACACATTGGGAAACCTTTATATTTTAATTTGGATTTCCATAGAAAGATGCTCATCATGAATATTGCCTATACACCTAGTTGCCTGAAAATATGGAAAAAAATATTCTAAACCCTTCCTGACATAACATCGAGCTGTCATCGGTGCACAACTTTTGTTTTTGCATGTTGAAGATTTATTGAGAAAGGTTCTATGGAAATATGAGGCTGTTAAGGGGGTACTCCGAGCCGGGGGGTAATTTTAAAGCGTAACTGTCATTTCAGGGTCATTTTTCCGAAAACATTAAATATCAACAGTACAAGCGATTTTAAGAAACTCTGTAATAGGTTTTATGTACTAAAAGAGTTTCCTTCTGGACTGAAAAAGCAATCTCCCAGCCTCCCCCCTCACATCAAATGAATCAGGATTTCTGTCTCCATTATGTGGCTATGGAGAGGGGAGGTGCTGTTAGGAGTGACTGAGCACGGAGGATTTCTGCACAGCACAACACCCTGCAATCTTCTCTCAGTAAGTTCATAGATAAGCACTGACCTTTCTGACACCTGAATTTAGCGTTTTAGGTGCCCAGAGAGTCTACAAACAGATGACCTTCATGTCACCTCTTCCTGCTCCCTCATCTCCCTCAGCCCCTCCCCCCTTCATAGGCTTACAATGGAGAGAGCAGAACCCGTCTTCACTGGCTTCTCTGTAATGAAGACGTGTTTGCCTGATAATGCACAGATAAGAAGTCAGGGGGGGAGGGGGGGAGATTGCTTCTTGAGTACAGAAGGAGGCTTTTTTGGCTGATGAAATCTATTACAGAGTTTCTTAAAATCGCTTATACTACTGATTTCTGCAATAAAAAAACAAACATGACAGTTACGCTTTTAACCCCTTAACCCCTAGACGACCCTGGACGTAGGGTTACGTCATGGAAGTCTGTCCCCAGACGACCCATGACGTAACCTTACGTCATGGGTGTTATTCCCGCTATGAAGCGCGCGCCGGAGCGGAGCGCGCTTCACAGCAGGTGGGGGCCGGCTGCAGTGAGCAGCCGGGACCTCACCGGTAATGACACGCTGCAGCGATCGCGCTGCCGCGTGTCATTAACCCCTTAAACGCCGCGATCGCGGCGCGACCGCAGCGTTTAAGTGTAAGTGACAGGGGGAGTCCCCTGTCACTTACCGATCGGGACCCCCGCAGTGTGACTGCGGGGGTCCCGATCGTTGAAACGGACTGCTGGAGGTCTCTTACCTGCCTCCATGCGGTCCAATCGGCGATCTGCTACACTGAGCCTGCACAGGCAGGCTCAATGAGCAGAGCGCCGATAACACTGATCAATGCTATGCCTATGGCATAGCATTCATCAGTGTATAAATCAAAGTAATGTATGTAAAAGTCCCCCAAAGGGACTTCAAATGTGTAAAAAAAAAAAAGTTCAAAACACTAACACACTACCCCAAAGCCCCTCCCCCAATAAAAGTCTAAATCACCCCCCTTTCCCATTATATAAATAAAACATATAAAAATGAATAAATAGATAAACATATAATATACCGTAGCGTGCGTAATTGTCCGATCTATTAAAATATAACAAGCGTCATTGCGACCGGTAAACGGCGTACACGAAAAGAGGGGAAAAAGTGCGCAGATTACCGATTTTATGTTACATTATATATTAAAAAAAATCAATAAAAAGTGATCAAAACGTCCGATCTTCACAAATATGGTATTAATAAAAACTAGAGATCATGGCGGAAAAAATGACACCCCATACAGCCCAGTAGGTGAAAAAATAAAACCGTTATAAGCGTCACAATAGGCGTCACAAGCGTCACAAGCGTCACAATAAATATATATAACATTAGAGAATCTGTGTAACCTGCATATGGTTGTGTTCGGACTGACCTATAGAATAATAGTATCATGTCGCTGTTACCATATAGTTCATTACGTAGACACAGGAACCCCCCAAACGTTACCATTTTGCATTCTTTCTTACGATTTCACCTATTTATATCTCCATAAATAATATATTTGGAATTCCATCATGCGTGTTATGGTAAAATGAATGACGCCATTACAAAGTACAACTATTCCTGTAAAAAACAAGCACTTACATGGCTTGTAGATAGAAAACTGAGAGTGCTAGAGCTCTTAGAAGGGGAGGAGGGAAAAACGAAAGCACTAAGATCAAAATTTGCGCGGTCCACTGGGTCATTTTGGGCCTGGTCCTCAAAGGGTTAAGGTCAAAGCCAATTTTCGTTTTTGCGCTTTTGCTTATTCCATTTTATGTTTAAAAGTCCATAGCGCTTGCATTTTTTCACCGAGAGACTTATATGAGCGCTTATTTTTTGCTAAACCAATTGTACTTTGCAATGACAGGCATTATTTTTCCATAACATATGCTGCGAAACCGGAAAAAAATAATTTGCGCTGTCAAATTGAAAACAAAAACGAATTTGTTTTGATTTCGGGGAGTTTTGCATTTACGCCGTTCGCCCTATGGTAAAACTGATTTGTTATGCATGTTCCTCAAGTCGTTACGATTACTATGATATATAACATGTATAACTTTTATTGTATCGGATGGCTTTTAAAAAGATCAAAACATTGTTAACAAATACACGTTCCTTAAAATCGCTCCATTCCCAGGCTTATAGCGTTTTTATCCTTTGGTCTATGGGGCTGTGTGAGGTGTCATTTTTTGCGCCATGATTTGATCTTTCTATCGGTACCTTGATTGCGCATATACGACTTTTTGATCACTTTTTATTACATTTTTTCTGGATTTGATGCGACCAAAAATGCGCAATTTTGCACTTTGGAATTTTTTGCGCTGACGCCGTTTACCGTACGAGATCAGGAATGTGATTAATTAATAGTTCGGGCGATTACGTGTGCGGCGATACTAAATATGTTTATTTATTTGTTTATTTATTAATTTATATTTATAAAATGGGAAAAGGGGGGTGATTTGGACTTTTATTAGGGGAGGGGATTTTTTATTAATAAAAACCCTTTTTTCCTTTTTTTTTTACATGGACTAGAAGCCCCCCTGGGGGGCTTGTATATACATAGCACTGATCTCTCATAGAGATCAATGCTGTGTATATACACAGCAAAGATCGATTAGATTGGTCATAGATTGCTATGGCCTGCTGCAGGCCATAGCAATCTATTGCCGAGCCGGGATCAGCGTCATTCCGACGCTGAGGCCCGGCACGGGCAGAAGAACGGATCTCCCCCCCGCGATCGCATCGCGGGGGGGAGATCCGACCCACTAGACACCAGCGGGATAGCGCTGGGATCACTGTGTATTTACAGAGCGGCGGCAAAGGCTCATGGGAGCCCTTCCCGCCGCTCGGCATGCCGAGAGCTTCCTGTCTCGCGCCGGCTCTTTTAAAAAGAGCCGGCGCGAGACAGGAAAAGAGAATGTGTATATTGTAAAATCACGGGAGTAAAATGAAATAATTCCAATTACAAATATTAATAAAATATGAATTTACAGCTTATTAGCAAAAAAAAAATTTTTAAATTTCGGCCATGATTGGTTCTCTTTAAATATAAGAATATTTTATTCTGGCTTTTTTTAGATTTATGTTTTTGGTGTAATAATGAGTATAGTTCACTGAGTGCCAAAACACTACACAATATAACAGCAAAATTCCAGCAGTATCCTCACCTTTTGGAGTGGTGAGCGTTGCCTCAACAGCCTTCCCCCCTTCTCCGCACCGCGCCTCATCAAAAGGAGTGCATTGTTCCCCTGTGCCAGCTATCACTTCTGCATTCTTAAGTAAGTCTTTTGCTCCCATAAGTGATTTGGGACGATATATTTTGCGGGTGTTTGCATCAGACACATACAAATCTCCTGTTACAGGATCAGTTGCCAGGTAATAGCGATGAGCTAAGTTGCTACTGTATAAATAAACAATGAAAAGAAGATTAGAGAATCAAAGAACATAGCATACGGTATAAATGACATTAAACAGAAAAGCAATACATGAATACACATGGGTTAAAGGGTTCCAATCTTCACGCTACTGGATAATTGGTTCTATTTGCATTAACGCTACAAATACAGCTTTATATTTGCTTTGTTTCTTTTATCAGTTGCTGGCATTATGTCGGTATAAGAAAAAGGACAGCTTACATAAATATGCAGAATCATTGAAATGGCCATCTGACTGGCTGCATTCACTGATTGTAAGGCTTCGTATAACATTCTCTGCTATACAGGTAAAATAAAATAACTCATGCCATCCCTCTACCCATTATATAACAATCACTCATATAATGTAGGTGCATGCAGCAGTACAACACTGACCAGTGAACCCATGTTATATTACCCTAAAGGGCAAGTATTATACATCCAAGCCTTAGCTGCCAGTGGTACGGCTCTAACCAATGCATTTTAGATAGCAGTTGGTACTCAATAGCTATCTCTTCTGATACATGCATGCTAAGAAAGCACATGCCTTCTGAATGGGAAGAGAGGAGAAAGATGCTGCCAGACACTTCTAGCAGTGGCGTATCTTCTTGAGAGCAAAAAGAGCAAACATGTTGTACCATTCTCTCCCTTAATTTCTGACATTTAGGGATAGTCAAGAGCCACTGTTTACATTAGCCGTTCCCTTTCATATCTGTGACTTTGGGCAACTTGACCCTATTTTACTGTCCACCAATATTTCATTAGATTACAATAATATTGCAGCTGTATAAAGATGGTCTAGAGCACTTCTTAAACTGTGAGGTGTTGAGGGTTTAGTACTGGCATTAGAAAAGGTGCTGAGGACATCAGTGCTGCTCCTGCAAGGGGCGCTGAGGAGGTCAATGTTGCAATAAGAAGAGGTGCTGAGAGGTCAGTGCGGTCACTGGAGAGGTGCTGAAGGGGTCAGTGCTGCCATTAGAAGAGGTGCTGAGGGGTCAGTGCTGCCATTAGAAGAGGTGCTGAGGGGTCAGTGCTGCCATTAGAAGAGGTGCTGAGGGGGTCAGTGTGGCCACTGGAGAAGGTGCTCAGGGGTCAGTGCTGCCATTGGAAGAGGTGCTGATGGGGTCAGTGCTGCAATTAGAAGAGGTAGAAGAGGTGCTAAGGGGGTCAGTGCTACCATTAGAAGAGGTGCTGAAGGGGTCAGTGCTGCCATTAGAAGAGGTGCTGAGGGGTCAGTGCTGCCATTAGAAGAGGTGCTGAGTGGGTCAGTGTGGCCACTGGAGAAGGTGCTCAGGGGTCAGTGCTGCCATTGGAAGAGGTGCTGATGGGGTCAGTGCTGCAATTAGAAGAGGTAGAAGAGGCGCTGAGGGGGTCAGTGCTACCATTAGAAGAGGTGCTGAGGCGACAGTGCTGCAACTAGAAAAGTTGCTAAGGGGGTCAGTGTGGCCACTGGAGAAGGTGCTGAGGGGGTCAGTGCTACCATTAGAAGAGGTGCTAAGGGAGTCAGTGCGGCCACTGGAAGGGGTGCTGAGGGGTCAGTGCTACCATTAGAAGAGGTGCTAAGGGAGTCAGTGCAGCCACTGGAAGGGGTGCTGAGAGAATCAGTAAGTGGTTGGAAATAGGAACAGGACTACTGCACTGTGGTGTTAGTTTTTTTTTTTTGCCACCAGAGAAATATTTATTGCTAGGAATAGTAAAATGGGTGCTCTGGGCCATTTTATCAAGATAAATACCGTACATAGTCAGACAGATATAGAAAATGAAAATCATTGGTCCACAATTTATTGGTATCTGGCAAATCACATACGGAACTTTTGTAATAGCCATTAAGCCTTCTATAAAGGTTTTACAAGTTATGCAGATGTTGGAGTTTGGATTGTGTCTTGATGATGTGACAAAATCTTGACCTTGCTCAAGGTACTTGCAAAGACTATGAAATCTCTTTTAACAGTGTGGCATTCTCCACATTTCCCTTGCTAACCTCCCTTGATAAATATATAGCAAGACATACATAGGTCAGTAGATGTGATATACATGGAGGGGCATATGAGATATGTAGAGGACAGATAGATCCAAAAATAGGTATATGATGGATACTTAGATAGTAAGAAATATAGATGAATTATCTGTCAGTGTCACATTTTCTTTTTACTAGAAACTGTAAAACATTTCAATTATAAGAAAGGACGAGTGTATAATTTCACACTTTTGTTGCTTTTACTACACTAATTGCAAGGTGCCAATTTTATACTTCTTCTTAATTATCACCAGCCTATACCTGTGATTTTACTAGCGCCCACATATTAGAGGGTATTAAAGCAAAATGATATGCTTGGTTTGTGTCTTTGAGCAGGTTCCTAGGAGCATGCCATGCTTTTGTTCATTGTGTTGCTCGGCATTGTAAGCGCTGGGTGCAGACATGCCGCACACAGAACAGACAGACAGCTCTCAAATTGCCCTTTTAGTAAACATCGGTGTCACTAATTTGCTAGAACACACATTCAAGAGAGTCATTTTCTATGAGTAATTTAACATTGTTCTTTTTTTCTGCTTTGCATTTAATCCTGGTGTGCAATTTTCATTAAAACATGCATCTTTATTCATGCGGCCCCAGCTAAATACGCCATTAGTTTAGAATAATCAGCGAATACTGTAGATTTTTTTTCTTTTAAGCAGCTGTGATCGGGCATGTCAAGCAGGGCACCATCTACATACAGCTTGTTTGGAGCACTATGAAATCTTGAGACAGCAGTAGCATGCTGTTTCCTTAGGGTGCCTGATCTCAGATTAGCTTTGGCCATGGTAACCCACATGTCACAGGGGCAGGAAGTTGGTCTTACATTTGCATAATGGAAGAGTAAAGGGAAATAGCATTGATAAACAATTAAAACTTCCATTGATTGAGAACAAAGAAGTTAAAGTTCAAAAGGAAAAAATGGACCAGTATGATTTATCATAGCAAAATAACAATAAAAAGCATTAAACCCTTGCATGACCGTCTGTCTTCTAAAAGAGTCTATCAGAGCTGGTATATAAGGGCATATTGCCTTGGCTAAAATCCACAATGATTTGGACTTAATCCACACAGTCTTCTGTGTCCATCATGGTGAATTTCTGAATGACAATCCACTTTACATTGCCTTCAATCGAAATGTCTTCCTACAGCTGAAAATTCTATGTGGCCTTAAGAAAATGCATTGTGGATTTTTTTAGCATGGAAATAATAGTAATGTCACTTTTATGTGCATGTCTGCGATAAGGCTTCGTTCCCACTGAGCAAAACTAGCGGAATTCCGCTGCGAAATTGTCTGCCGCGGAATGCCGTTAGCCTCCCTCTCATAATGGGAGTCTATTGGGAGGCGCGTGCTCCTGCTTTGTCTGCACTGAAGAATGAACATGGTCATTCTCAGTGGGAACGAAGCCTAATTCTATAACTGTGACATTCATTGTAAAATTTTCAATTTAAGCCTGTATCAAAATACTTATCCACATGGATTTTAGGGAACCTGTCACCCAGAAAAGTGGGGCCAAACCCACCCTACCTCTTAAAAGAGTGCCTGATACTTACCCCCTCCTGCCGCTCCCGCTCCAGATGCCAGTCCCGTTGTCAGGACATTGCGCTGCTCCTCTTTGGGCTCATTTTGCTAATGAGCAGAGATGAGCCCAATTTCCATAGGAAATCACAGTGCAGGCTTTCAAAGAAATCTACACCTGTTATTAGGTGACATAATGTAAAGCCAGCTCACAACTGCAATGTACGATTAGGCTCCGTGCACAAATTCCGCCAATTTTGCTCCGTGTGCACGAAGCCTTACTGTGGTTACTTGAAGTTACAGGACTGAGAGGGCAGTGTGCCTTGTCGTTAGGTAAACTTCCAAAGTGGTTATTCCCTCTTAAAAAAGTATGCACAGCAATTGACCTCAACAAAGAAAGAGTGTGTACAGTGTAAGAGTACAAATCTGTGGATAGCTAACTCAGGGGAGGGCTGGATGCTAGATTGGGTGGGAAGTCTTTGCCCTGAATGGAAGGTGCATAGTTAGGGCCATTTGGCCTCTAAAATAACTGAGACTTTCCTCACAAGTGTACATTAAAACTATACAGTATACTTTATGAATTTCTATTTAAAATGCATAGATGTAAGTTACAGAGAAATCGGTCATATAAAATCAAATCTGAGCAGTAGTCATTCATGGTTTATTCTTCTTCTAGATTAGTGTGTTGGCGTCTGGATCCCCAAGCACATTATTCTCTCTACTAAGTCAGTAATATGAAAATGATTTACTACATCCAGGTCAATGTCCC
The DNA here is from genome assembly GCF_027789765.1 of Dendropsophus ebraccatus. Lineage (NCBI taxonomy): Eukaryota > Metazoa > Chordata > Amphibia > Anura > Hylidae > Dendropsophus > Dendropsophus ebraccatus. The sequence continues at coordinate 71,581,556 of NC_091460.1, forward strand.
CTCAAACATGTTTCACTGTTTCCTCACGGGACTGGGACACAGCATAACCTACATTTGTAACTTACATACATATATTTGAAACTGAAAATTATTAAAGTTTACATTAAAAATGTACACTTTTTGGGCTGAGTTGTTATAGGGGCCAAATGGACTTTTGCAATGGTTAGCTGTTTTGGGGGGACAGTGACCTCTTCCAAAAACTAACTTGCCATCTACATCAAAATTTATATCCTACTTTTCTTATATATTGGAAAATGCTTAAGCATAGATAAGAACATTAATATGATTGCCGATTTAGAGACACACAAAACTGTATGACATACACCACAAGTCAGGAGGGAAAACTGTGTACAGTCTCAGGGTTTGGGCCTGTCATTTCAGAAAATCATATCTGAGCACTGAAGTGACATGTTTATAGATGTTTTTCAGAGTTTTTATGTACACAAAACAGCCTGTAATAAATTCCTGGTAGGTCTCCTTTAAAGGTTCTGAACAATGCGGAAACAAGATACATCTCATTTTGTCTTAGCATGACTTTTTCAGCTATACTTTGATTTAGAAATCAGCGTACAGTAATTTAATCACATATTCCTTAATATTGACCTTTTGTTTTTCCCTGCGCAATCTTGGAAGCGTTTGAACAGAATATTAAATATTACTCGGCCTTCATATCTTATAAATCGTATTCTAATCATACATTTTACATTAAAGATATTTAAATGCGGCCCCAATATTCCAAGTTTAAAAAGGAACTTTACAAAGAAAGCAAAGATCAAACAAAAACAGCAAAAAAATTTAAAACATCGCTCAGTAATGACATCAATATAAAGGACGGTTCTCAGGGCCCTAGTAATGCGGTTATACATGTAGGACTCATAGCTTTGTCTCAGTTTCTTTTTCTATGTTGTGCAATTATAGAACAAATAAAAGTTATCATTTTGCTAAGGACACCGGAAAAATGAGTTCCATTTGTGATGAGCTTACAAATACAAAACTAAAATAAATCTGCATCTCTGTGCGTGCTTTAAACATCTGTTCACACAGTACATGTGATTTAGTAAAAATAAATACATTTATAATAAATTAACACATTCTTCATACCAAAAGCAGGAAGCAATAATCCTGCTATTAACAAGGGAAGATGGGATGAGAAATTTCGTTCTGATATATACTGGATGCTGTAAGCATTATGCTTGGTGATAAATAATAAAGTTCACCTTGTCGACTGCACTTGCAGTTTCTAATACCGGAGAGAGAAATAGTTCAAGAGATTCTAAATAAATCCATTACATAATATAAAGAAGTGTGAACTGCACAGGAAGTGCATAGCAAGTTATTACCATATTGCTCACTGCATGTGGCTATACTTCTGTGACTGTCTTAGGTAAATAACCTTAATGCGAGAAACAAGATGCAAGGAGGTTTCAACCAGGAATGTTGTCTAAAACATATTTTCCATCTTAATATTTTATCATTTAAAGCATTCAGGTTGGTATGTGTATATATTGGAAAAAATTCTTTTCAGGGCTTCAAGGCTTCACTTCCTGGATAACATGGTGATGTCACGACCCGACTCCCAGAGCTGTGCGGGCTGTGGCTGCTGGAGAGGATGATGGCAGAGGGACACTGAGGGACACAGGACACTGGCCTATGTATAGGATAGGTTGTTAATATGAGAATATTGGGGATCGGACACCTGCACAATCATCTGTCATCAATCAACTGTCATCTGTACATTAAACTGATAAAAGGAGCTGCAGCATTCAGATGAGTACTATGCCGTCTTCAATGTGTACCAGAAACAGTGCTTTACATTTTGTGGCAGCTATGCCCAGTACTGGGGCTTACTATAGCCCAATCCCATATAAGTGATTGGATCTGAGCTGAGCATAGAATCAGACGTAGCCATTAGAAAATATACAGGGCTGTGTCTGACCATCATGTTTGCTTAGTCTCTGAGTATTTCATCAAGGGCCCATGACTGTTCTCTCTCAGCCTCACTAGAGAGTATTCTGGTTCGTATCCAGCCTTCCTGGTATCCTGATTTCCAACCTGTGTTTGACTTTGTTACCTGATGATTTGGACCTGATGATAACGTTAACCTTTTTTTTTTTTCTTTCTTTTCTTTTTCTTTTAACAAAACAAAAACACTTAACTTCATGTTGGGATTATACTTCTATACCAATATATGCTGATACACCTTAGTTATAAAACCATGGGTAGGAAAGGTTAATAACATGGATTACCTCTTTATATTGGTGCCTGTTAGAGATGAGCGAACCGGGTTCGGGTTCGAGTCCATCCGAACCCGAAAGATCGGCATTTGATTAGCGGGGACTGCTGAACTTGGATAAAGCTCTAAGGTTGTATAGAAAACATAGATACAGCCAATGACTATATCCATGTTTTCCACATAGCCTTAGGGCTTTATCCAACTTCAGCAGCCACCGCTAATCAAATGATGAAAGTTCGGGTTCGGATCAACTCGAGCATGCTCCAGGTTCGCTCATCTCTAGTTTTGACCCTTTGGCATGTTTTGTCCTCTCTCCCCCTCCTGTGCACTTATCCCAGAGTAGGGACTGTTTAAGGCAGATCCTCCCAGTAGGTAGAGCCAGTGGCGCAGGTGAGATAGGGTTGCCTTAATAACTACCTAACTTGACAAAGACATTGGCCCATTTTTGGCTGCCATGCTGGGCACTACTATAAATATTTGTCATACAACATCCGCACTTATTGTAATGTAATGATAAAACTGAAATAAACATATTAAGTGGGTCTCCAATACATCTTACAAAGCAACAAAGCGCAAAAGATGAATGAAGTTTATTTGCAGACTTACTCAGCAGGGTTTGTTATGCTTGTTTTTAGGATTTTAACAAAACCCTCACTGCAGCAGCCAAGATTTACTACCCATGTATATGTAAAGAATCCATTATGGCAACCCATTCTAGACATTAGCTTAAATCAATATTTGTCCTTTAATCCTTTCCTCTCCTCTTTCCTCATGCACTGTTCAATGGTGATTACCTTATTTCTGTGCCTGGGCATACGGCTGAGAGAATTAAAACTGAATTTTAAGAAACTTTAGGTTTAGGAGGTAAATGCACATTTTGTGATTCTTGCTAGAACAATATTAAAGATCCCTCTAAGCTTTAGAGTACCTTGTTAAAATCACTTGCACCACATTGTAGATTCGGCATTGGTAGTAAATACAATATAGCTTTTATTTTGTTGACTAAGCGACACTTGCTTAACGTCATAAAATGGTTCTTCTAAAATCCTTAGCAAAACTAAAAAAGGTCAAGAGGGCAAAGTCTGGCGCAGCGGGTTTAAAGCTGTGTGCCTCTAATGGACATAAAAATGGCCAATTATGTCTGGATACTAATCATGCTATGGGCAACTGCATAAAGATGCAAAGCGCTTTGATATTCCCTAGTTTACAGGGATACTTAAGTGCAACATTATTATTAAGGAATCTTTACAGAGGCACTCAAATCCCTGCTAGGAGTCTGCATGCTGCAAACGCTTATTAAAATTGTTCATTAATAGGCGAAAACAACATGGGGCTTTATTTAAAACAATTAGTAAAACAAGCACATTTTTTAGTATTAAATTGCTGCAAGAATAATCATATGGAAGTGGAAGTCCGGCTACTATTATTGTTATTTTAGCCTAACATGCTTTGTCTTTTGCATTATTTAATCCTATTTACAGTTAAAGCTTCATTCACATCAGCATCATTGTTTCCTTTGCTCTGCTTTGTCATAGGAGCCGAACAACCCGGAAAAGACAGCAGTGCCAGAATTACAACAATAGCCCAGATTTACTATTGAAAATACACTAGAAATCTGGCACAATTTGCCCCACACAGCTGATTCACAGACTGTGCACCACATATACTATGTACAATAAATGTGAGCACTGATCAATAAGATAGCCACTCATTTAATAAGCTGGCTCAGCTGTTGTGGAGGCTGGGTCATGTGAACAATCATTTGGGGGGCCCTTAATTTTAATCACTCATAGCCCCTTCCCCCACTACACAGGCTGAAGAATGGAAAGCCAACATTTTTTTTTTTTTTTTTAACATGCCAAAACCATGTGATTAACAGTAATTGCTGGTCCACTTCCACAACTAGAGGTCCAGTGTAACACAGCCTATAGCTGGCCTTGGCTAAGTTTAAACTGTCCAACAATTATAACGTTTTTTGTAAATTACAGGTGTACTCCTCCAGCTGTTGCAAAATCACAATTCCCATCATGCCTGGACAGCCAAAGTAGGCATGATGGAGATTATAATTTTGCAACAACTGGAGGACTGTTGCAAAACTGACCTTAATTGACCTTAAAGGGGTAGTCCACCCCAAAAATTTTTCTTTCAAATCAACTGCTACCATGAAGTGCCAGAGATTTGTAATTTACTTCTATTAAAAAATCTCAAGCCTTCCAGTACTTATCAGCTGCTGTATGCCCAACAGGAAGTTGTATTATTTCCAGTCTGGAGAGCAGGAGAGGTTTTCTATGGGGATTTGCTCCTGCTTTGGACAGTTCCTGACATGGACACAGGAGGCAACAGAGAGCACTGGGTCAGACAGGAAAGAAAACACCACTTCCTGCTGGACACACAGCAGCTGATAAGTACTGGAAGACTTAAGATTTTTTAATAGAAGTGAATTACGAATCTCTGGCACTTTATGGCACCAGTTGATTTGAAAGAAATTTTTTTTGGGTGGACTACCCCTTTAAATGGGTGGGCATTGTGGGGGAGTGGCCTATTGTGGGAGTGGTTTGTAGTATGTAAATTTTTTCTATATTGTCCTTTTTATATGGATTTTACAGTTAGACCAAAACAGAGGGAGCATATTCCAGACCTCAGTATCAGGCTCACTTTATATTATAGAACCCTGTATCAGCTGCTTGCTAGCAATGACATAGAAAATGGAGAGAGGGATAGAAGAGGACAACCTCTGCTTGCTGCCAGTGATAGTCGGCTATGTGGACAGAGATTACTTTTTCTATGCATTCCCAACCCTCCAGAGTGCCCTCACTGTTATCAGAAATGGTAACTCCTTCATATAAGAACATACTTCCCAAGAGCATGCTCAGTGATAGCAGAGACCTCCTAATAGAAGTAACCATAACCCACCCTCATGCTGGCCTCACCAGAGACCCCCAAACATCATTAATCATAATAATCTCATCAGACCCACAGCAGAGATCACCCATCATATCAGTAATCCCCACTTGAGGACCTCAGCAGAGACACAGGCCAGCCAGTAACAACCCAGCCCCCCCCCCCCCCCTGCTGAGGGACTCAGACAAATTCAGCAAGGACATAAAGATATCCCCTAATATTGCCTCACCCAGCTAAGTGAGCTTACCATCACTCCTATTCTGCCAGAGTCCTGTATGCAAGGTGACCTGGAACTTCTTGAAGCCTGAATAAAAAGTCATGCTATAGTCACAGGTGAGATATGGTTAAAACTTCTGATCCATTGTCAACCCAGGGTAAGCAATAGAATTACACACATTCAGATATAAAATAAAAAACAACACAATGTTGACAATGGGGAGAGGTGCTGGCTCAGGGGTGAGGCTTCCCAGGACATTATATTGCCTGGACTTTCTCTTTAAAATCAGGACAGTCTTGACAAAACCGGGACTGTTGGCACCTATGCATCTGTTTTGTGCCGCATGCACATTGTTAAATTAGACTGCTGGGTGTCTTTTCTTGCTTTCTATGATGTTTTGGACTATTGGATTTAACTGTAGCCACCAAGCACAACCATTTTTTTACTATTAGCATTCTATAGGGGCACATGGATGATACAAATGCCAAATAAGAGTAGGAGCAGCTGTATGTTCAGTCTGAGTTTTAAGGCACAGTATAGAAACTAGCCATCCATGTACTGTATTAAACCAAACAGCAACCAAATCTCGCTCACCTCCTGCTAGAACAGCTGTCTTCATGAGACAACCCCTTTAATCTTCATAATGACATCTGAAATCTGCAATTACAGGCCATGCCTGCCCCCAATACTGACAATCAGGCTGAAGCTATTTTAATAGGTGAAATGTTCACATTCTATAGATGTGATTCATCTCTATGATTCTAAAATGCTCATCAGATCTAGTCAAGCAGTTTTTCACCTTGACATACCTTTCATACTAGCACAACCACCATGCAGCATGGTAAGATACAGTATACAGGAATGTCCCTTTTTAACATTATATATGAATATAATTTTGTAGATAGTAAGATGTTTAACCCCTCATGTACATAACATACAGCTAATTCTATTTATTGTGTCTGCTATTTCTTGGAAAATAAAAAGTCAGGATATAGTCACAAGTCAAATATTGTTAAAAATTGTGATATTTTCCTGCAAACATTTTCTTACAGTCAACACTATATCTGCCAACTCCTCCTTATCCTCCTATTACCTGCATGACTGCCCCTGTCTATTCACAAACTGCTGGATGCTGTTACCCAGCCCCAAGGGCATGCTTTGCCTCCAACTATTGGGCATGAAATGAGTCCTCCCATAAGGAGTAGTCATTTATAACTTCTGAATCTCCTGAAACAGCAGCAACAAATGATATTTTATATACTATAGAGAGGAAAAAGTAGTAAATTAGCTAGTATTTAATGTATTGTTCTACTGTTATATACATGAACGTCATTTGGAAAAGAACTGAATGTCTAAATGTAATATCAGTGTATGTATCATCAAGGCAAATATGTATATCTACAGTAATTATAACTAACTCAAACTAGTAATCATTGTTATGTATCAGCATGAGCAATAGGTATATATTTTTTTATTTTTTAGAGGCTAAATATAGAAGTACTGTATTCTCAGTAGCACACTAGGGATAAGCCATCTATTGCAATGCAATTTTTACATTTTACCTTGCAGACCATTTATAGTTTACTTTAACACGCTTATGATACCAGGAGAATGAACTAAATTATAACATTCAGTCATAGCATTACATTAAAAGGACTGTCTGTTTTGGAAACCTCTTTCAATTTATGGGTTCTGCCTAGCCAAGCAGGTCATGAGCATTGATCTTTTAAACGTATGGGCTTTCACTGTATCCAACAAATGTCTGCAAATGCACAACTTGAAGAATGAAAGGCCACAAGGCAAAATGTGTAATAGGGCCTCCACCTACTATGTGCTGAATATAATACCAGCGTCCTATTATGTGGTAGAAAGGCCTTTGCCCTCAGGTGTGATTATTGCTCTGCACCACCTAGAGCTATGCCCATGGATGTCTAAACTCCAGCTGCCAAGCTTCAGCAAATAAGGAGAGGCATTGGGTAACAGTTCTCTAATAAGGGATAGCCTCTTGATGTACTTGTCAAAATCCAGTGGGTAATCAGGCTTTATAAAGGTACAGAAATCCCCGTAAGAACAGTGGTTTGAACATCAGGGTCCAAGAAACCAAATGTGCTTCTTTTTGTTATGCAAGCATTTACATGCTAAGGCTAAAGACATCCACCCTATATGATGTATGGTTAGCCTTTAGTTTAACATCTTCCACACAAACAAGTGTTCCTTATAGATTTAACCACCCTCCCCCCCCCCCCCCCCCCCCCCACACACACACACACACTCATTCCAGCCTTTAACTTGCAATGTCTGTATCTCATCCCTGGTAACGACTTTGTATTCCTCTATTGATTTTGTTAGTAAATTTTACTGTGAACTCTTGCATAGCTTGTCAGTGTCATATAACAATTAAATAGCGATAGATAACACAGAGGATAATTCAAGCTCCGCAATCCCTCAAATGGTTTAACTAGCCATGGATGATAAGGATTGCTGTCACTTATTAACATTGCTGCCAAGACCCTATAACTCAGATGACAGATCGGGGAATGTGTAAAAGAAACCTCTAACTTCAATAACAAGCACATTTAATGAGTGGTCCCCAGTGATCCAGTGATTTTATTCCAGGCGGTACAAGAATTTTGTACGCTAGTACAAGTCAATATCTACATATCATTTAATGGCTAACTTTGTATTCAGTGAATTAGGCCGGATTTGTCTTTCATAACTTCTCTGTCTCCATAGGCTTTCATTTAGGTGCTGAGACCCCCACTGATCACTAAAAAGAATTGGGAGAAGCATTCACCAGAGTGTTCTCTATCTCCTCCCTGTAGAAGATAGACTCTATAGAAACACTACAGGCCTGCCTTTCACAGGGACGAGACAGCGCAAAGAAACAGGAGTGTTTATTCTTGTTCAATCTAGCAGATTGTGTGCGTTTCAGCCACCTCTAGACTTGGACCAATCAAATCTTTTCACATGTCACTATGACCCGGGAAACATTTTCTTTAAATGACAGTAACACTAACACTGTGCACAATAGACAAGAGAGTTAGCCATATAAAAGACTATGGGGGAGATTTATCAAAGGGTGTAAAATTTAGACTGGTGCAAACTGGCCACAGCAACCAATCACAGCTCAGCTTTCCTTTCACCAGAGCTGGAAGCTTAGCTGTGATTGGTTGCTGTGGTCAGTTTGCACCAGTCTAAATTTTACACCCTTTGATAAATCTCCCCCTATGTGCTTTTCTATATATACTAGTAACCCTACTGTGGGAATTGGCTTATCTGTATAGTATATTGTTATCATTTCTTGTTAGAAGACTGAGCTGAAATAGTTGAAAATTAGATGATTGAATAATAGATGTAGCTGAAGGTGACGTCTCCCTTTAAGATGTTAATGGACCATCAAGTGATGTAACTGTTACCATATTAAATAAAAAGTTGGGTTCTGTTGAGATTGTCTTTGGATCATTTATCACTGTCATTTCTAGCAAAATACACCCTGCTTTTATTATTTTAGATAAAGGGAAATAATTAAATATTGCTTCCGAACAAAGGAAATATATCAATGCTGAAGTTAATGCAATATTTCAATTTTGTCATATTCACTGCTAAAGAGGATGCTTGAATATGACTTCAGCAGGTACTGTCTCTTCTCTTTTCAGGAGGCATTGACTAGAGAATAATCGAGAGTAATAAATCGACCACATTTAACACTGTCTGCTATCACGCTGTGTCAACACTGTGCTTTTATACTACATGTAATGTGTGTAATTCTATCGCCTACCCTGGGTTGACAATGAACTAATAACTACATTAATAAAGGATTGCCTCCTTTAGATGATCCCTCCTCCTGGTCCTCTCAATGTTTCACTGAAATTTGTTGAAGATGACAGCAGGGTTTGTATTTACTATAGTGCCACCATTACCCTGTTTCTACTAAAGTCAGTACTCTGTGCAATGCACTGATGTGTTTTTGCAGAGTGAGAGAGATCCAGAGTGACCTTGCTCCTAAAAACTAACAATTCTGTAATTGTGTATTACAACATTTACTATCTGAACTAGAGACATTTTAATGAAGTTCAAATAAAATTAGGTTGGACCCAATTCTCATACTGTAGTCTTTTATGGGGGTGATTTTTCAAAAGGAAATCCGTCAGCTGCAATTCACTTTTCAAACCACTAACACTAATGTTAGGTCAAGGAGACACATGATACCCTTCATATAACCATCAGAGCTTCCAAAACATACATGAATGATTTTATTCCAGAGTACCAAGAGTCAAAGAGGTGCAGCAAGCTGTAACACCCCCTCCCTCTCCCTTCCATACCTGACCCTACTTGGGACTCGGCTTCCAGGTGTCAATCAATAAGGGAGGGGGGAGAAAGGAGACATTTCAGCTATTCAGGAGCTTGAAAATGCCACTCCTGGTACCAGAGGATAAAAGTGTCTCTCTACATTTTGGAAGCACAGCAGTTCAAAACCTGAATTATAGCTGACAGAATCTGTTTAAAGAAATAAAGAAAAATACATTATTAAGAACTAGATTTTATTTTCCCTAGATTTTTGACAATATACTGTAAGTCTAAAGAAGGGACCTCCAACACTTACTGTCCCCCAACAGCTGGAGAGACATAGGGTTTGATGTTGCTACTGCTACTCAGTGGATAATCACTGCAGAACCGAGTGTGGAAGGAACCTTAAAACCTCCGTACACATAAAAATTCCTACTGATTTCACCAGGATGGGCCCAATGTCTAATGTACATGGAAGCCTCCTGACTCTCTCTAGTTAGATGGAGGGAGAGAGAAGAATTGGATGTTAGATTTCAAACAACAGGTCATTCTGTTCTCTGGAAGGAAAGCCACTGCCAGAAGTGTCCAGCACTAGCTTACATTCCCTCTGCCCACCCAGAACACATTAATGCGTGGCAAAGCTAAAGATTTGGCTTTCTAGGCATGATGGGAATTATAATTTTGCGCAGCTAGAGGGCCCAAGGTACCCCATCCCTTTCCTATAGAGTCTTGGTGCATCATGCTTGCCTCAGATTATATGGATACATACTGTAGGTGTACACATAATGGGTACCATTGCTTTTTAAATGATATTTCAATTTGCAAATATGCAAAACTCCTTTCCATCTGGTAAGAGAAAAGATTGACATATTGACTGAGTCAGTTTTGAAACAGATCTATAACAATGGAGATCTGTGAAAAGCAGGAGAATGCTGCTTACAACGCCCAACAAAAGGCTGGAGGGAAAAAAGAGATATTAAACTTTTCAGGACAATAAAAAAAAAACATTTAAAATATGGATGTACACTTAAGAGAATAAAAGTGGAGTTCGGATGAGTGACAACTATTGTAGTACATCCATTAGAACGGTATAAATCTTTTTGAAGCCTTGGTGGTTGCCATAGTAACCAGATGTAGGTGTTTATGCAATCTTTATTTAATCCCTTTCTGTGATAAGATTCTCCTTTACCACTGGTGAGATATCATGCTCTTTCCTTGTCTCTGAAAAGTTGCGGTGATATATTACTGGAAATGCCATTATCACTGTAAGAAAGCTTTAATCTCTTCCTAGGTGCCAATTACAGTCCTAAGTGATGTCAAGACTATTGTTTAGAATCTCTTACAGGAGGATCTTGGGGCAAATGTTAAAGCTACATCTATGCAATTAAGTCACATACAAAGGCACGGTTATTCCAAGGTAAGAGAAGTTTCATTTACTTATGTAAAGTGACAGCCAAGTCATTTTTTTAATCTGGTGAGTGAAGGTTAAAAGTTAAACGCAGCCCGCCTCCGGGATCATTTTACATTTCATATCTACATATAATCAACATGGAATATTTGGAAAGTTTCACATTTTTATTCTTTATTTATCTTGTACTGAGAGGCGTTCAGAATCCTGTTGTCTGCAGGCACCATACCCTGCTGGTTCAGTGTCTGTTCTATGCAGTATTAGACCAGACAGAGTAGTGGATTCCAGTGAACAGAGTTCACTACTCAGTGTTGAGATATTTTGAGCAACAGAAGAATTCTGAATGCATCAATTAAAAATTAATGGTATATAAAGTTTAAAGGGGTTATCCAGTGCTACAAAAACATGGCCACTTTCTTTCAGAGACAACACAACTCTTGTCTCCAGTTCAGGTGCGGTTTGCAATTAAGTTCCATTCACTTCAATCGAACTAAGCAGCAAAACCCCACCAAAGGTGGAGACAAGAGCGGTGCTATCTCTGGAAGAAAGTGGCCATGTTTTTGTAGCGCTGGATAACCCCTTAAAAGGGGTACTCCAGAAAAAAAAAGTTTTACTGATAAACAAATGACTTTTGTAAGTTAAATTTTACTGATAAACAAATGACTATTTAAAAAAAAGAAAAACTCAACCTTTCAAGTATCAGCTGCTGTATGCCCTTCCGGAAGTAGTGTATTACTTCCATTTTTTTCACATGCTCTGTGTTGCCATCTCTGTCCATGACAGGAACTGTCTAATGCAGCTACAGAGATTTGCTACTGCTCTGGACAGTTCACGTTATAAGCAGAGGTGGCAGCATGTCAAACTGGAAAGAACATACCACTTCCTGCAGACATACAGCAGTTGATAACTGAAAAACTTGAGATTTTTAAATAGAATTTTAATAATTTACAAATCTGTGTAACCTTGATTTAAAGTGTCACTGTCGTGAAATTTTTTTTTGCAGAAATCAATAGTCCAAGCGATTTCAAGAAACTTTGTAATTGGGTTTATTAGCCGAAAAATGCATTTTTATCATGAAAAAGCAGTTTGAAGCTCTCCCCCCTGTCTTCATTGTTCTCCTATGGACAGAGCTAAATAAAAGACCAAAACAGGACAACAAAGAGTTAATCTACAAATACCTCACCCTCTATCTCCTTTGACAGTCAGCACTGACCTCTCTGAGCTCTGATTACAGCTGTCACCCAGCTCCATGCCTGTAATCCTCTGTTATCTGCTTTCTGCTGTTGGCTAACTCCCTCCGCCCTCCTCCCCCCTCCCCTCTCTATAGACCAGACTGGGTTGTGTCTGATGCAACAAGTCACAATTTTCAGATTTTTTGCAGTGGATGGAAAAGAGGAAGGGGGGGGGGGGGGGCTGGGAAAAGGCTTTTTAAATGCAGATTATGGCATATTTGGCTAATAAACCCAATTACAAAGTTTATTAAAATTGACTGGACTATTGATTTCTGCAAAATAAAAAAAATAAAAAATACGACAGTGACTCTTTAACCTCTTAAGGACCCATGACGTACCGGTAAGTCATGGATCACTGTCACTTAAGGACCCATGACGTACCGGTATGCGGGTCCTTTAAGAGGGCGCCACGGCCGGCCGGGTCCCGATCTGGGGAGATAGCCTGCTATAATACATAGTAGGCCATCTCTCCCTGTCGGCATGGGGGGTTGTTAACCCCCCCTCCATGCTAACGATCGCCGCTATTGACTGATCAGCCCATAGCAGCGATCGGAACCTTTCCGGGCCATCGGTGACCCGATGACCCAAAAAAAATGGCGGTCGGTGCTGTCCGAGGACAGCACCGACCGCCATTACTGTAAAAAGTAATGGTGGTCACGGTACCACCGTCCCGATCGCCGTGAACGGCCGGCCAGTACCAGCCGGCCGTTCACGGCGATCAAAGTCCCCACAAGTAATAAATATCTGCTCTGGACCCCTCAGCTAGGTAGCTGAGGGGTCCAGAGCATGTATTTGTACATTACTCACCTGTCCCGGGGTCCGGATCGGCGTCTTGCGGGTTCCCGGCGTCCTCTTCTTTTCCTCGTCTTTTTTCGGATTTTTTCGGCTCCATCGTTGTCTTTTTCCGGATTTTTCCCTCTGATGCCCTCTAGCGGCTGATAAGTGTAATACACGTATCAGCCACTATAGGGAAGTTCAGCATGTAGTAAAAGTTTTTTTATTTTCCAATTTTTTTTTTCTATTTTCCGCACCCTATCGCCGCTGAGTGTTGATCAGCATTGCACGAAAGTGCGCTGCTAATCAGCAACTCCTCCTTTTTTGCGTAGGGTGTTTTTTTCTATATCCTACCGCCACGGTCTGCTGATAAGTGCCGCACATTTATCAGCAACACCATTTTTGGCGTAGTTTTTTTTTTTTTTTATACTTACTGTAAAAAAAACACATAAAAAACACTACATTACACCACACTACACTACATTGAATAAAGTTTGACACTACATACCCCATACACCAATCCCTATATAAAAGTGGCCCCTGGCATGTTTTCGGTATCGGACACATACGTTATTATTGCCTCGGACACCGAAACAGCCAGTGAGGATGAATGGGGGGATCCTTCGTTCCTCCATTCATTCTCATCCTCATCATCCAATGACGTATCTGAGGGTAGCGTAGCGTACGCTGCCCCCCAGACACGTCTTTTCCGCCAGTACCGTCCCAATAAGAGATGACGGTATGGCGTGAAATTCTACAAACTCTGTGAGAGTACCTCAGGGTTCACTTACAGATTTAGGGTACGTGCACACTGCGCAATGGCGAAGGATTACCCTTTGCATTCCGCAGCTGGCACCCACCGGCGGACTGATGCAGGCGCGCGTCTCCGTCGGTGTCATAGACGCCATGTTATGCACTGGCGGATTCCATCGTCCGTCCAAAGAATGAACACATTGGACGGAGAGCGGAATCCGCCCATGCATAGAATGGAGTCTATGACACGGACGGAGACGCGCGCCTGCATCAGTCCGCCGGTGGGTGCCAGCTGCGGAATGCACAAAGGGTTATCCTTCGCCATTCCGCAGTGTGCACGTACCCTTAGAGTGTATGAAGGAAGGGACACCCGAATCCAGCCCCCAGATGCCCCCCTATCCTCGGAGATAGTGAGAAGGTCGTTCGGGAACTGATCTTCCCACTGCTGGATAAAGGTTACCACCTGTACGGGGATAAGTTTTATACCAGCACCCCCTCTTCCGGTCCCTCGCTGCCTGAGCTACTGTAGCTTGCGGCACGATCCGGAAATATTCCTATTTCAGGGGTCACGTTGATCGAGGGATTATTCTGATCGCCTTTATGGAGTCGGGAAGGAATTTTTCCCCTGTGATGAGGCTACTGTCGTCTGCCTTACGAGGGTTTTTTGCCTTCCTCTGGATCAACACAGGTTGAATTTGATGGACATCTGTCATTTTCAACCTTATAAACTAATAATTGGCCTAAAACCCCCAAATAAATTAGAATTGTCCCTTTTCCCCAGCTAAATAGGTATTGGCCGCTATTCCCATTAGAGAATGCCATGATGCAATTACAAAGCCTCTGTGTGGCCAGGACAGTAAAAACCCCCCACAAGTGACCCCCATTATGGAGACTACACCCCTCAAGGAATGTAACAAGGGGTGTAGTGAGCATATGGACCCCACTGGTGACGGGCACAAATGTGGAACAATGTGGTGTGAAAATGAAATATTAAATTTTTTACACTATAATGTTGGTCTAGCCTTGAATTTATCATTTTCACAAGGGGTTAAAAGAGAAAAAAAACATAAAATGTGTAGAGCAATTTCCCCAGAGTCCGTAAATACCCCACATGTGGACATAAAACGCCATGTGGGTGCAGGGCAAGCCTCCGAAGGTAAGGAGCGCCATTTGGTTTTTAGAGGTTGGATTTGGCTAGAATGGATGATGAACGCCATGTCGCATTTACAGAGCCCTCGTGCTGCCAAAACACTGGTAACCCCCAAGTGACCCCATTCTGGAAACTACACCCCTCAAGGAATCTAACAAGGGGTGCAATGAGGATATGGACCCCTTGATGATGGGCACATTTGTGCCGTGAAAGTAAAAAAATGAAAATTTTCACTTTCACGTCACATTTTTCCACATTTTTGCCCATCACCAGTGGGGTCCATATGCTTACTGCACCCCTTGATAGAGTCCTTGAGGGTTGTAGTTTCCAGAATGGGGTCACTTGTGGGGGGTTTCCAGTGTCTTGGCAGCACGAGGGCTCTGTAAATGCAACATGGCCCTTGAAATCCATTCCAGTGAAATCCAGCTTCCAAAAGCCAATTGGCGCTCCTTCCCTTTGGAGGCTCGTCCTGTGCCCGCTTGGCACTTTATGTCCACATGTCAGGTATTTCCGTACTCGCAAGAAACTGCGCTACATGTTTTGTGTTTTTTTTTTTTCCTTTTATCCCTTTGTGAAAATGAAAAATTGAAGGCTAGAACAACGCCATATTGTTCGGAAAATCTGTGAAGCACCTGTGGGGTCCAGATGCTCACCGCACCCCTGGTTACATTCCTTGAGGGGTGTAGTTTTCTAAATGGTGTCCCTTTAGGGGTGTTTTTTAGGTTTTGGCACCCCAGCGCCTCTGCTAACCTGAAGTGGTACAGTCAGAAATGACCAAATATAACTGAGCCATTGAAATTCACTAATGACAGCAACAAAACCGCACTCCCGCAGAGATGTTGGGTGCTAGTGCAAAAGGATTCCTCAATCCCAATATATATCTGAAGACAAAGGCACTGCACTTCCAAGTCTAAGATGCTTATGAAAGAATTTTATTTACACAAGAATGGTTTGTCACAATCCAACCAGATCAGGAATCAGGATACAAAAATAATGAATGCAGGTAAGTAGTGCTACTGGCAACGTTTCGGTCGTGCTTCCGACCTTCCTCAGGCCAATGTAGCCAAACTGTACGCAAGGAGAGATGAGAATAGATCTGGTGGTGTGGACACCACCAGATCTATTCTCATCTCTCCTTGCGTACAGTTTGGCTACATTGGCCTGAGGAAGGTCGGAAGCACGACCGAAACGTTGCCAGTAGCACTACTTACCTGCATTCATTATTTTTGTATCCTGATTCCTGATCTGGTTGGATTGTGACAAACCATTCTTGTGTAAATAAAATTCTTTCATAAGCATCTTAGACTTGGAAGTGCAGTGCCTTTGTCTTCAGATTGAAATTCACTAGGCGCTCCTTTATATCTGAGGCTTGTGGTTGCGTCAAATAGCGCAATAGGGCCACATATGGGGTATTTCTATAAACTGCAGAAACGGGGCAATCAATATTGGGGTACATTTCTCTGGTAATAAGTTTATAATTATGAAAAATATTGGATTACAATAAAATCTCTGCACAGAAAATGTAAATTTTCATATTTCTTACACAATTAGCTTTTATTTCTGTGACTCCCCTAAAGGGTTAAAAAACTTTCTGGATGTGCTTTTGCAGAGTTTGGGGGGTGCAGTTTCTGAAATGGGGTGCTTCGTGGGGCTTTCTAACATCCAGTTCCCTCAAATGCACTTTAAACCTGAACAGGTCCCTAAAAATATCTGATTTTAAAATTTTACTGAAAATTTGGAAATTTGCTGCTAATGTTTTAAGCTTTCTATTGTCTAAAAAAATGAAATATAGTTTAATAAATGCTGCCAACATAAATTAGACATGTTGCTAATGCTATTTAATATATAATGTATGTGGTAAAACCATTTTCTGTATAAGCAGAAAAGTTTTGAAGTTGGGAAAATGCATTTTTTCACAATTTTTCACGCTATTCTGGGTTTTTTCATAAAGATTTGTTATAAGTATCGACTCCAATGTACAAAAAATGTGAAGTACAATATGTCACGAGAAAACAATTTCAGAATCAGCCGGATAGGTAAAAGCATCCCGAAGTTATTAATAAATAAAGTGACACTGGTCAAATTCATAAAATTTGCTCCGGTCCTTAAGGCCATTTCAGGCCTGGTCCTTAAGGGGTTAAATTATATTTTTCCCCTCTGGAGAACCCCATTGAAGGGGTTATCCAGGATTAGACAAAAGCTAGCTGCTATTGTTAAAAAAAAAAGCACCACTATCTTCTGCTTGCGTGTGGTATTACTGCTTGGCTCCAATCATTTTAATGGAACTGAGCTGAAGGTTGGTGCTGTTTCTGGAAAAAATAGCCATTTTTTTTTCTAATTCTGGATAACCAACAAACATTGATTAGGGGATTAATCAAGGATTGGGGGATTCTAACTCCTAAGATGCTGAATAATCAATAAAACTAAGCATATTGCATCCATCATTTCCACCTCCAAGAAGCTTTTTTGCCTAATAAAATCTATTACAGATTTTTCTTAAATCGCTTGTACTAAATATAACAAATATATACATGTATGTAAAAAAATATTTTAAATGACAGTCACATAAAAATGTGTAATTCTGTGTAAAACAATGTAAAGTTAGACTAGACAGTCTAAAATGCACTGGATTTCTAACAATGCTGCAGGTCATTTGGTGCAACTTTAGACTATGTAGCTAAGTGTGAATCTTCTATAATTCTATTAGTCTTTGGTGCACATTCTATGTAGGTTCTAGATAGGAATAAAACAGCTCCTTAAGGTTTAATACTAATAACCAATTCAATGTTCAGCACAGCAGTGATGGGCTTAAAGGGGTATTCCCCCCAAAATTATTTTTGCATTAATATGTTGCCCACCCGTAGCTTTCCATCTTTCCAATATAAACTTATTATGGATTCTGCACAGTTTTGCTGCTATCTAGATGCATTCACCCCCCCACCAAATGCAGAGAATCATCAGCTCTCAGTCCAACCCTGACACGCTCCCTGCTCCTTGCCCGCACCCTCCGAGACCGCATCACGTGTCCTCGTTCACTGTCTGCCTCACTAAGAGCACCCAGAGCTCACCCGCCCCGCACCCTGTATCCCCCCACCCCCCGCAGCTCACCCGTTGGCCTGTGAGTGCAGACCCCCCTCCCCACCCCCCAAAGCGATCTCCCGGCGACCCCCGTCTCCAGGTGCCCCCCCCCAGTATAGCCCGCAGCCACCCTCCATCACCGATCCCTCCCCCCTGCGTCTCACCCAACAGAAGCTGTGGCTTTCACAGTTCTTGCAGAACTACAGCTCCCAGCATGCTCAGCCTTCTCTCCGTGCATGCAGGGAGATGTAGTTCTGCCCGAGCCGGGAGAGCCGGCCTGTAAGTGCATGTGATCCCAACCATGTAATGCCGCCTGCCGACTGCCCCCACCGTGTAATGCCGCCTGCCCCAACCATGCATTAGCAACCAGGTGAGATCAGTGGCCGGGTGAGACGCCAGCGCGGAGTTGGCGATGCGGGCGGCCGGGTGAGACGCCAGTGCGGAGGGGGCGATGTGGGCGGCCGGGTGAGACGCCAGTGCGGAGGTGGCGATGCGGGTGGCCGGGTTACATGGTTGGGGCAAGCGGCATTACACGATGGGGGCAGTCGGCAGGCAGCATTACATGGTTGGGATCACATGCACTTACAGGCCGGCTCTCCCGGCTCGGGCAGAACTACAACTCCCTGCATGCAAGGAGAGAAGGCTGAGCATGCTGGGAGCTGTAGTTCTGCAAGAACTGGGAAAGCCACAGCTTCTGCCGGGTGAGACGCAGGGGGGAGGGATCGGTAATGGAGGGTGGCTGCAGGCTATACTGGGGGGGGGCACCTGGAGATCGGGCTGTAGGGAGGGGGATGGGGGTCGCCGGGAGATCGCTTTAGGGGGGGGGGAGGGGGGGCTGCACTCACAGACCAACGGGTGAGCTGCGGGGGGTGGGGGGATACAGGGTACAGGGCGGGTGAGCTCTGGGTGCTCTTAGTGAGGCAGACAGTGAACAGCAGCAGCAACAGCTGTGACTGTCTCACTATCCTCCCTCTCTTCAGTGGACTGGGGTACAAGCGCTAACCCAGCCCATTGAAGAGACTGAGGACACGTGATGCGGTCTCGGAGGGTGCGGGCCAGGAGCAGGGAGCGTGTCAGGGTTGGACTGAGAGCTGATGATTCTCTGCATTAGGTGGTGGTGGGGGGGGGGGTGAATGCATCTAGATAGCAGCAAAACTGTGCAGAATCCATAATAAGTTTATATTAGAAAGATGGAAAGCTACGGGTGGGCAACATATTAATGCAAAAATAATTTTGGGGGGAATACCCCTTTAAGAGCTCTATTTATTGAATAACTCTTAAAGGGAATGTGTCATTAGAAAATGATATTGTTTATATAATTTTAATGTTGAACATATTTTTAAAGAATTGTCAGTGACATGTTTTTAAATGTTCCATTTTTCTATTAATATTATAAAATAATCCTGAATTCTTGCATTTTCACCACTAGGGCTAAAACTAAGCTGAGACTTCCTGCTGTGTCTGTAGTGATAAGAGGAGACTGCTGTAAAGTGATCTGTACAGAATTACAGCTACATGTGACACCAGTAGATAGAAAAGACAATAGCTGCTCCCTGTGGAAAGACCTCTTCAAAGGTCACCGAGGCCGATCAGTAATGTTTCACATTCATCTCAAGGGGACAGAGTCAATCTATTGTCATGTATGTCCATGAGGCATGCCGTAAAGCATGTCACTAAATGCTGTTAATAACAGCCCATACAATATGGCTACCCCCAAAGTATTGTCAGTGACATGTTTTTAAATGTTCCATTTTTCTATCAATATTATAAAATAATCCTGAATTCTTGCATTTTCACCACTAGGGCTAAAACTAAGCTGAGACTTCCTGCTGTGTCTGTAGTGATAAGAGGAGACTGCTGTAAAGTGATCTGTACAAAATTACAGCTACATGTGACACCAGTAGATAGAGGAGACAATAGCTGCTCCCTGTGGAAAGACCTCTTCAAAGGTCACAGAGCCCGATCAGTAATGTTTCACATTCATCTCAAGGTGACAGAGTCAATCTATTGTCATCTATGTCCATGAGGCATGCTGTAAAGCATGTCACTAAATGCTGTTAATAACAGCCCATGCAATATGGCTACCCCCATAAAAATATACAAAAAGTGAAACTTTAAGTCAGAAAACAGAAACAGATTTAAATAAAAAAACAAGTTTTAGTATCTGACTCTGATCAGTAAAGAAAATTTAGATGACACATT
Organism: Dendropsophus ebraccatus; assembly: GCF_027789765.1. Taxonomy (NCBI): domain Eukaryota; kingdom Metazoa; phylum Chordata; class Amphibia; order Anura; family Hylidae; genus Dendropsophus; species Dendropsophus ebraccatus. The sequence goes on from NC_091460.1 coordinate 71,601,791, forward strand.
CCCTGTAAAAGGGTAGTTTGGCACAAAAAAAAATAGATAAGAAGAAGATAAGTATCTGTAATAACAAAAAAAATATTAGGTGTACATCTTTTACATCAACTTTTTTTTTCTTGTCTATTGAACTACCTTTTTGGGGGAAAACTGGTTCCTTAATGACTGTATGAACTTGAAGGGTAACTTAAAGAAATTCACAGTTTTTGCCATAAAAGTATAGAAAAAAAAATTCTGATGGTGGTTCCATAGCTGTAAAGTTTTCAGCACCTGCTTTATATACCACTTGTCTTTACAGGTCAAATCTACCTCTTCCTTCAGAGTGTTATGCTACAGTCTTCAGCTCACACAGGTCTCATCATTCATCAATTAGGATGAGTGTCAGACAGCTCAGTGCTGCATTTAATTTTTTATCTTTTTTTTCTAAAATGTTTAAGCATTGAGCTAATATACATAAATGAAATGATTGTGAAGCGGTAGGTAACAGAGTAGCTTTTTTACACGTGTTTCGCTGACAAGTTGTGTTGGAGATTTTGGAATGAAATAAAATAGCATTGGAGTTTGTTATAAAAAAAATTAAATCTAGCAACACGTGACACAGCTATATAACTTTGTTATGTGCTGCTATTACATATTTGGGCTGCATCCACCATTTTTTTTACCCCTTTACCTCTTCTTCCCTGATGGAAGTTCAGTAGTTTATACCTTTTCCCTCATTCCCTCCTTAGCTGGAGGCTGGCTGGGCATCTATCGTCTGGTTAGACCAGCCCCCAGCTCTGCCTATGCATCTAATGTGGCTTTCTTGGCTCCAACTATCCGAGTGAGCTAGAAACCACGTGATTAGGTGGGGATGTAGATGGGTGGACAGTGAGGCATGCTGCATCATGGGATTTGTAGTAGTTACATACAGAGATATGAAGACTAGGACAGACACTGACCAGGTGATGAGATTGGCAGAATACAGCTTGCAGTGTTGCAAAGGAGTGATGGTAAGACGGTGCACAGCTTTAGAACTTTTTTGGGGGATAAAACTACTCTTTTAGCAGTGACGGTGAAATATGACACAGTAACCAACATGTTTCCATGAACTATCCTTAAAGTGACACTGTCGCCTCCTTTTTGCATTCTGACATCTCTACACAGGCCCCTCGCCGGCCATTGGAACAGGCTGGCCGAAAGGTCTTGACCCCACCCCCTTTACGTCGGCCAACCAATGGACGTTAAGGGACGGTGGTGATGGTGCCGCTGTGGGCGGGGCTAAGTGGTGCCAATGCCGCGAGGTCACGCCCACTTAATACAATCTGCAGTTGATAAAAGGACACTTTTTACTTGAACAAGTACCATGTATGATATAAAATAAGGTATGAAAAACACTAAATTTACCCTTTACACCTGTGTAGAGAAGTCAGAATGCACAAAGGGGGTGACAGTGTCACTCTAAAGGAAAACTATGAGAAGGTTATACTCTAACCTGCTGATATGTCCTTATAGCCAACAAGTATTTTGGTGTACTAGGGGCTGGACTACCGATGCACTGATTCCTATGGGCTGGTCTACCTCTCCTAATGAATACCAACGGAGTTATAGTCCCCAGTGCACTAAGTAGCAGAGGGAATAGAATGCTAATATCACAAACACTGCAGAGGATGAAGATAAGAAACTTATGTTCATCCTCAGTGCCCCATGCACTATAGGACCATATTAGGAGGTTAAATTCTTACAACCTGCTGATAGTTTCCTTTTAAATCGTAGCATTTAGTCGGGGCAAGGATTGGGCACTGGTACTTTATACAATTCTTGGAAATACAACTTTTGAAAAGCCATAAGTGGGGTTGGAATTGCTAGGCGGACCCTCAGTTTACCATATACCACTTATCCTGTGAATATCTACCTAAAAGGGTTTGTCTCTTTACATTCCCCTGTCCTCCACAGGAAAGTTTGCAATGAAGTGGCAGACAATCACTGGCTCCTCTTGCCTTATGGTGATTGGTTGAAGTGCCTTGTGCATAATGTATTACAACACTTTTGGCAGAAGACACAGATGTAGTGGCAAGTTCAGGGGTAAGTAAAGGTTATTTAATAGATTATTATTGCCCTAGCCGATAGGGATTTTCTTTAGAAGGGAACCCACCCTAACATTTTATAGAACTTAATGCACAGCAAAAGAGATATTCTAATATTTCATCAAACACATCATCACAGCATCTTGGTTTCCAAATTTATCCAAAATGGTGATTTTTTTTTTTTTTAGCTAATGAAATTCTATGGGCATGTTTTCATATAAGTGAAAGAAATTTCCTGTCCTATATGTAAAATGTTCACACCAAATGTGGTGTAAGCATATACCAATCTGTCTCCCATGCAGCTAGGCACTAGAATTAGAAAAAGGAAGCCAACTAAAATATATCTCTACAGTGCAAACAAGTACACACGATATTTTATAATTCAAAGGAAAAGTAACTTTGGCAGATACTTTGAAGTCTTCTATTTAAATAGGTTTCTTAACGTTCACATCTCAGAAAGCACTCACTACTCTCCTCACTCAAATACAAGAGCGTTTCGCTACGAAAGGGACGCGGTGTGCCAAACAGATAACGATCTTTGTTACAGTTCTATCCGCCTCCAGCATGCAGATTTAACTCTGCCATAATCATTATGCGAGAAGTCAAATCCCCTTCTCAATTTTCATTGCTGAAACACTATTTGGCAGCCTGTGTAGTAAGAAATTAATGGAAAAAATTAGAGATCCCTATCTATAGTCTACTAAGCCCAACAGATGAATGAAGAAATACACACAGCATCAAGGTTTTTTTTTTTTTCGATCAAAGCAGCAAAGGTAATTAAGTTGCAGAAATTTTTCATCTGATCTGGCTCCCTTTAGAGCAATTGCAAAAAGCATCTTTTTCGATTTTGCTGGCTTAGAAACAACACAGGCAAGGTATGTGGTTTCTAAGGAGCATTGTGACGAACATACAGTATTGTTCTATTTATTATAATGAGAGAGGACTGTATCAATAGGAATTTAGAAGACTGCCTATACTGCCTGTTTAATTGTGCTGGTATAAAAATTAAAACTGGCATCCACACTTTACAGAAAATCACTTGAGACTTTCATGCAAGATGCTAAAACAATCAAAATTATTAAAGTGGGCCACAGCCTTATGCACATGACTATTGCATGTACACAGGTCCATATAGCATTACATGGCTATATTACCAAGCACTTCCACATTGCTTTCACCAACCCTTAGAAAAGCCATGACTTATTAATGCAACTAAGTGGACAGTTTTCTTTCTCTCCCCACTCGAACCCATAAAGCCCTCCCCCATCAGAAACATCACCCACTGACAGATGTAGGCCTACTAAACCGTAAAGTCTCCAGCTCATTCCCATTTGTACCTTCTATACAGCATGCCCAACTAGACTACCTAAAGTTATTACAGATTGGTCAGCTTTCATCTCTGTTCTATGGAGATCCAGAAGAAGTAGCTTTCTGCCTTGATTATACATTACATACAGAATTGAGAAGTTAAATCCTAAACCTTAAGATGTGCATTGCCTGGGGAAATTTATTGCTGTATACAATCCTCACTGACCTACACAGTGACTAACATACAGTATAACAACCATTTCACTGGTTACAAACTGCGATATGTAGTATACCACATGACAATAAAACATGTCTAGGCAATCTAAAAATCTGTCCCAGATCAGGAATTCACACAGTTTTATCTTCTATAGTTCCGACTAGAGATGAGCATGACTCGAGCATGCTTGAGTCTGATCATTCGGCATTTGAATACCTTTGGCTGAAGAAGTTGGATGCAAGGAGTCCAGAAAAAGATCGATGTAGCCTATGACTGCTCAAATTGGGCTCATCTCTAGTTCTGGACTATCAACAGGACCCACCTGTAACCCTAATACTGACCCAATGCCTGAGGCAAAACTGAATCATCTAGACCCCTGCATGCAATGTGTTAATTTCACAAGATGGGAGATAGATTCATCCTGCTCTTGCATCTACGTACTGATGAACACAAACTCTTCAAAGCTCTGGAATGGAAGAGATCCTGCTCTCCAGATGAACATTGCAAAATTCACTCTCCTTTTTTTTTTGCTGATATGTTTATGAGTAAATATGTAAATATAGGTTTAAGGACTAGACATCCCCTTTAATGGCATGCGGCCAACACTCAATAAATACGGTTATTTATTTACAAATGTGTCTTTATTCAGCATCTGCAGTCCCCCAGCCCAGAATATTATTAGCTTTTCTGAACTCTGCTGTGGAACTATAAGCCTAAAAACTGCACAGAAGCTAAAATTTAAGCCTTATGTTGTGACTACCTCATTTTTATGCAGATGGGTCTAACACAAAGCAGTATAGATCTTTGCATTGGGTGCCAAAATGCCTTGTCTCAACGACACAAGAAAAAAATCCAAATCTGTTATTCAATGTAATAACAGTAATATACACAAAGTTTGTTACAAATATTATGCTGGGAAAAACAGCACAGGCGTACAATTGGCTGCAGTTCAGGAGACTGTAAAGCATATAAATAAACAAGTATAAAATTATTGCAATTGAACTACCTATTCTCTATTGAGAATACGTGTCCAGTGTAATTATAAGGTACAGACCTTTTCGTGTAGATTTGCTAATAATCCTCATTGCAGGCCAATGTATTTCTGATGCTTTGTGTGGGCGACAAATCTTATTTATTCTGTTTTATTAAAATGTTCATGCTAAGTCATTAAAGATATTTTCTAGCCCTTTGTATTTATCTACTGTGCACTGGATAAGAGAAAAATACTTAATTACTGAGGGTCAGAATGTCTCTATCCCCTGTCTTCTCCAGGGTGGAGGACCATGGCAGGGAATGGGGATCAGGGTCTCCCATTCTGGCGATAGTTGGGTGTTTCAGCATTCATCACCTAGATCGGATGAATGATAATTGCTTTAGGCCAGAATTTGTATTACTTAGCTCATAATAATCTGGATACAGCCTACATTATAAGCAAGAGCTCCATTCATAATGCTTATGGTTACTATTAGGCACAGTCAGTAGCCTGTAATTATGCAAAGCTCAGCCTAAAATAACCATACAATGTTTTAACTACATTAGAATACTATAGCATGCCTTAGAGTCTACCCCTTAGAGCTCTGAGCATACCCAGAGCAAACATAGAAGCCTACATATAGGTAAATATAGCTACAGTATAGTATAAGGGACAAAAATACATGTTGTTACACATGAACAGTATTAGGAGCCAGCTGTCCCACTGGCAAATCTGCCAAATGTTAAATGGGCCACTATTGGCTGTTAGGGATGGTCCGAAACTGCCGAGGTTGGGGTTCCCGCTGTCTGCCTGCTCCGTGCAGCGGGTGGATACAGCGGGAGGACCACCTGGAAAACTGGGATACAGCCTATGGCTATGGCTGTATCCCAGTTTTCGAGGCGGTCCTCCGGCTGTATCCACCCTCTCCACGGAGCGGGCAGACAGCGGGAATCATTTCCGAGAGTTTGGGTGCGTACAAACCCGAACCGAACTCGGTTCGAACCATCCCTATTGGCTGTGGATCATCCAAAGTCCAAAGTTCAGCCTATGCCTGAAAAAACAGAATGGCCCCATCAAGGACTATGAAGGGATCAGATCCACCATGTTGTTTTACAGTGCTGGCCCCAGCAACCTAGGAGAATCCTGTTCAGAGAGGTGGTCATACTAGGGGCTTGGGAAGGTTGTGAGGGGATTTGATGGGGCTTGTTGGATGCTAGGCTGTGATCCCACCGTATAATGCTCTAGTGAGACCATATCTGGAATACAGTGTTTAGTTCTGGAGACCTCATCTACAATAAGATATTGATAAAATAGAACAAGTCCAAAGACGGGCTACAGAAATAGTGGAGGGTGTCAGACTTAACGATCTAAGTACTGTATGTATAGACTGAATAAAAGAAGGGAAAGGGAGGACATGATTGAAACCTTTAAATGTAAGGACTAAATAGGTTCAAGAGGGAAGTGTTTTTAATAAAAAAAAATGAACAAGGGGACACAATCTCAGGTAACTACAGTATTCAGGCTACTCAGAAGTATTCAAGTGATGCATGCTGCTCGGGTGCTTGTTAACAAAGCGCGCATGCACGCGAAATTGCCATTATGTTAATGCCGTGAAGGTGGTATGGCGTCTGCCCGCATGAAAGATGTCTTCATGGACTTTTAAACTGCACATCTTGTGAATAAAGAAGTACTTCGCCACGAATGGGTGAGTGCTAGTCTTTGTTTACACTCATCAAATATCTGTCCATAAAAAAAATCTATTCTATACATCTGAATGGGGTTATTTTTTAGCATGTGCACAGATCTCTGCAAAAATTCTGCTCTCTGAGTATATACCTGTATGGATCAGATGAAAGTTCCATCATGGAGCCATAAACACAACATTTGACCCTTTTAGGTTAGCTTCAAAGGCAGATGTGTTGCAGGCTGAAAAAAATCTCTTCAATGCATTATGAATGAGGTTGTTTTATGCAACATATGCATGGATTACCAGAAGCCCCTTTCAGATGAATAGGAAAGGCACAGAAATTTATGCAACACATTTTCTGCACATGAATGAACCCTTAGCATACGAATGTGAATCCATGCTAGAATGGTCACCTGCAGGTGGGGAGACTGCTGCTTACATAGATGTAACCCACTATGGAAATAATATCTTAGAATAGCACTGTAAGAAACTTGGACAAATCAACAGGACCAATCATACCATGGTCAATGTAAATGTAAAAGCAAGTAGCTAATACTGTATATAGTAACAAAGTCTAGTAATGTGGTAGAGACTGTTCTTGACAAGTAGGCGTTGAAGAGTTAATGTAACTGAGAGAATAAATAATAGATGTATCGAGATCTACAGAGAGGAAAATGACTCTATATAAAATCCTTGTGTGTTTCAGACATAAATACAGAATCTTCTGATGATAGGTTCCCTTTAAGGTTGAGAATAAATTGGCCCCCATTGTATTACAGCACCTTTTTTGTCTTATAAAGGACTTACTGCAGTCTTCTCTCAGGGAGACTTTGAAAAAACTTCCTTGCTAGGATCAAAATTCTGACTAGTCAGAGACCACAAGTGCTATGTAACAAAGCCTCGCAGCTGGGGCATATGCGGAACAAAGCCCTGTCTTCTCATCCTCTTGTATCTGCTAGAAAATTCTCTTTGATCATGCTGTAGCACCTGTCTCTGTCCAGTTTCACAGCCAAAACACAGGTCAGAATACCAGTATGTTTTAATGTAATATTCATTTGTGGGACCTTTAGATAAGAATATTCGAGTATGAGTTATGTAAAAACTTTCTATCAAAGGAACATCGGTCTCTGCCTGATGCACACAGTGGTGCACAACACATCGATGGGCAGACATGCTAGGCAGATAAATCTGGACATCACGGAGATACTTGTTACACGGTCTATGTGCTTACCTGTGTCTAAAATCTTTATTTCTTGTTGAGAGCAGAAATGAGAAGAGAGACACAGTAAATCAAATGCTGTATAGAAACGCACACAATGATAATGGATAGATATGAAAGGGGATGATGGGTAACCTAATTTGCATGCCACAAAATTGGAAACTTCATCAAATGAGATTTTAGATATCCGTTTTTTTGGAAAAGTAACAAATACGTCATGGGGAGTTTACTTTGATTGTTATTTCTGGAACATTTCTCATGTTCTTGTTTTATTTCCTAAACTATCAGCGTTACATAAGCAGCCGTCTATTCTATTATAAGAGCCCACCCCACCCCCATAAATCAGAGTAAACTCCCCTGGTAAGATTATGTTCTAAACTGTATTCTTTATAATGAGAAATCCTCTTACAATGAACAATCAAAGGTCATAATATGCTATTTCAATGTGGGAAAAATACATTTATTTACCTCCTAGGCAGCAGAAATTAAAGGAAAAATATATAGATCAATAAAAAGTAATACACTTAACATGCACATGCTTTTAAGTCTTTATCTAGTCAAGGTTTAATTAAAAATATTAATTTTCTTTAAATGCTCCTCCTCAAACTAAAAATTGTCCTTAGTATCAGTGTTGTTCATAGCAACTAATCAAAAATGAAACATTATTTTTTCCAGAGCTGTTTAAAGGGGTCATCCTGCATTAGCAAACTTTTGCTATATGGCGGCGGTCATATAAAAATAATAAGAGCCTATGCCTATCTCTCCATGCTCCCCGGATGTCCTGATGCGGCAATTCTGGTGTCCCCCTCTGACTGCAGTCATCCCGCCACTTCCAAGACAGACTGGTCTCACATTTGACAGCAAGCTCAGCGACTTATTAAATGAGACAGCACAGCACCATGACCAGTGATTGGCTAAGAAAATGGAGACTCCGGAATCAACGGGGGACAGCAAGGACACCGTATCAGGACATCCAGGTATATGGAGAGGTAAGCATAGGCTGTTTATAATTTTTTATATGACCACAGCCATATAGCAAAAGTTTGCTAATGCTGGACAATCCCTTAAACTATGATTGGTTGCTATAGGCAAGAAGACAATTTATTTAAATTTTTTTTAAGTAGTACTCATCTCACCAATCACCTTGTGTTTCTCCAATGCTCCCCAGATCCACCACTAGTCACTACTTCTTTGTCCCTCTCAAAACTGAAATTATGATTACTGGCAGTAATGGGTCACAGTTGCGGAAAGTGATTGGCTACAACTGGACACATGTCAATGTTGGGAGATCAGAAAGTAGAGACTGGCAGTGAAACTGGCATGTGTAGGGACAGAGGTGACGGAATGTCACTAACATGAGCACTACTTTTTTTTTTACAACATTCTGAGGTGTCAGCTTTAACAAATAAGTATGGTGGCAGAGAACATCTTTAACAACGACCGATATTTTCAACACAAAAACAGGATATTTAGCATATTGTAGGTTATGTATGCTATACTGTATTTAAAACCACTTCCTCAAAAGGGTTTTCTGGGATAAATGCTTAATCAGCATGCTGCCAGGGCTGCGGGGGACATGACAGTAGTGTATAATTACCTGTCCCACTATGACTCCATGCTGGCCAGCCATTTTTTTTCATGTCCCCCACAGTTCCGGCAGCATGGCTAATTAAGCATTTATCCCAGAAAACCCCTTTAACATTAGGTGGTCTGGATGCAAAAGTGAACTAAATGTTGTGAGGATGGTATTGCCTTAGGAGTGCCATTTAAGTATGTGCAAGAGTAGTGGCTCCTGTCAAAGGCAGGATTGGCAATGAGAACAGTATGATCACGCATCCTTCACGTTCACTGGACAGTCACTTGTATAAATCTAGATACTTGTGGTAGTGAGATGTCAGGCTACCATACTAAATGGTTGGTTGGTTAAGGCTACAAATATGGCCTATGGGCATGTGTAGTGCTGCTTCTGGATGAAGGCAGCCATTGTCATTAATTCTGGACAATCCCTGAAGTGGTGTCCACAGGAAGGGGTATGCCGCTATTTATTTGGCAATCCCTAAGCTTTATCAACCTCTATTAAGAAATATTTATCCATTTGAATGTACTGTATGTGTAGTTCTTTCATACATTTATGTGTGTTGTTAGATTCATTTTTATCACATAGGAGACATTTTTTTGTAGCAAGAAAAATGAACTTACCTAAGCTCCAATACACTGGTTACATTCCCCAATGGGAAAATACGCCGTATGAAGTTGAAATCTCCCACATATAAACTTCCGTCTATTCCACAAGCTAAAGCCACAGGGGCTAGAAGTTTGTTGCCATCAGCTTGGCCATTGCAACTTGGACATGAGATGCTACGTCGTCTGCCGTTGCCCATAATACAGCTAATAACAGGTGGCTGCTCAGAAATAAACTGGTTTTCACCACTGCCTTTGTAGAGGATACCTGTGAATGAAATACATAAAACTCTCTTTTTAATCATCTTGTCATTTAGGATGTCCAATAAATATAAAGACTACAGTAATTCATGAGACCAGTAATTCATGAGATTCTGTGCTGATACACAGAAGTAGAAAACAATGCATGGCGTTACTACATGAGGATTCCTGCTGCCTCTTTTTTCTGTGAAACAAAGCCGGCTACTAGGTAATAACAGTTTGTAGAAAGGAAAAAGGGTAAAATCATTTGGTCTGCAATTAGTTTTACTGTGCTAGTGAAGGTATAGCACTGCAATGTCATCTATAACATGAACTGGAGATTTATATCACTGTCATATATGAAATGAATTGGATGGTAAAGGTTTAACACTAATGCCTTTAAAATGATACTAGGCATGGTTCAAATGCAATGGTAGTGTGCTACATACAGTAGGTGATTTCTGTGTCCTGCTTTCTCTCCATTCACCATGCTTTGCAGTGTGGTTCACAATTTAAACATAAAAATGGCACCACAAGGCCAATTGTGTGCCAACACTATTGTAGCCAGGCTACATTGAGTTAACACAGTAAGTTGGCCTACTGCATTAAATAGAGACACATAGAGAGTCTTACACCCAGCCCACAGCACATACAGTGCTCTACATCATTTGGAGGCTGGTGGCTCTCAAGTAATGCATTGTTGACAATGTTGGCAGCCATTATGTCTTTAATCATTGGGACTTTCCAATTGCTCCATACTACAGAGCCATTGGCACTCTGTATACCGCTGTTTCATTGCCTCCAAATGGTTCTGTATCATGAAGATACCCACAATCTATTTATAATCTGACAGAAAATAGAGAGGTGCACTAAGGCTTGAAGTTGGGTGCTCTGTACAATTTGAAGGTTGAACGAAGGTTGAATGAATGTATGAAGCCAAGGTACAATCATGTATATAAGCTTTAAAGCTGCCACACACATTCAATACACAATTCCGATGGCACGCACATGCAAGCACTGATTGTTGGCTTAGAAGATAAGCTTCATAACTCTGGTGCATCTTTTCTGCTTTTTAGCTTTACATCAGGCTGGTGAGTATTAAAGGGGTAGTGCGGCGCTAAAAAATTAATCACAGAATAACACACATTACAAAGTTATACAACTTTGTAATGTATGTTATGTCTGTGAATTGCCCCCTTCCCCGTGTCCCACCATCCCCGCACGTGTACCCGGAAGTGTGTGGTGCATTATACATTACCTTATCCTTGTCGAGGGCTGTCCGCCATCTTGTGCCAAACGTCATCTTTGGACGGACGGCCGAATCGCTGCCGTCGTCCCCCCTCCACAGTTACGCTCAGCCAATCGCGGCTGAGCGGCTGATGACGCGGCGGAGGGGGGGCGGCGGTAGCGATTCGGCACGGATCAGGTAATGTATAATGCAACACACACTTCCGGGTACACGTGCGGGGGTGGTGGGACACGGGGAAGGGGGCGATTCACAGACATAACATACATTACAAAGTTGTATAACTTTGTAATGTGTGTTATTCTGTGAATAATTTTTTAGCGCCGCACTACCCCTTTAATAGCCACAGAAAGCCTATTCCTGCTTGCTTCATCATGACTTTGCCAGACTTTTTTTAATACACATATAGAATATAGCTTACAATTCTATTGGTTAGGTGAGAAACCTAATGCCTACCAGTACCAATAGAACTTCCTGTGACAGCTTCCAGTGTCGTACTCACATGGTGGTCACTCAGAGAGGAGGTGAAGCAATTGCTAGGCTTTTTCACCAATAATAAGCACAGTTTTGAACAATGAAGTGTTAGGTAAGAGTCCATTACTGACAAGGTGATCCAGCAGTATTCAGAGATTAACTACAGGAACCTATCTACACATTTACAATTATTTTGCTGTTCTCATCCAAAGAATAGAAAAGGGGGAAGAAAGTGAAAAGTCCATGAGATTTTCAGCCAGCAGTTTATAATCATCTGCTGCTTAGTTAAATGTATTTAAGTGCTCTTTCTACAAATGCATTTTTCCAAAAGTATCACTCTATGAAAATAATGATACTGTTACATACTTATAGTACTTCACAACATCTATATGAAAAAAAGCACTTTATAAAGAAAAGATGCATGGAGTTTATAAAGTATTATATAAAGAAGTAGTTGTTTCTGCACCCACTCACTGGATTAACTACTTCATGCTTCATGACATACAGGAAATGCTTTGTCTAAGGCTTCTATGTCGAAAAGCTTTGCCCTTGTAATTAGAGATGATCGAACATCGGAAAATCGTAGGTTCAATTGAACCCGAACATTCTCAAACCTGCCACATTTGATTGCTGATGCCTTCCCGGTCCGTGCAGAAGAAGGGGCGTGCCTGGGGACCACCTGGAATTTAGTGATACAGCCTATTACCTAGGCCGAATCCCAAAATTCCAGGCGGTCCTCCTTCTGCATGGACCGGGAAGGCATCAGCAATCAAATGCGGCAGGTTCGAGAATGTTTGAGTTCGATTGAACCTATGATTTTCCGATGTTCGATCATCTCTTCTCGTAATGTTATGGCCAGGATTTGAGATACCTTTGATCCTGGCCATTTAATATCAGCCCCCCCACCAAAAAAAAAATGGTATGCACTACAAAGGTAGAGCAATAAAATAAAATAAGCCGTCATATGGCCAAGTTTACATAAAAAGATTTTTTGGTATCTCTAAAGTTATACAGACCCGTAAAATAAAGTTAAAGTTATTTTAACAGCATGGTAAACATAAAAAGCACAAAAGAGATGGAAACACATGGTCCAAATGTACAATTGTGTAGTTTGATAATTAGGATATTGTCTGCTACTATGTGTTAGTTTTTCTCGGACTAATCCATAATAGCTTTTTCACTTATTTATCCTCTCATTACAGTGTGAAGGTGATCTGTGGCAGGATATTGATTTGCAGGAACTCTCCAATACACAAAATGTAATATACTAGTCATAATTTTTCCTATTGTTCTACCGTTTCAGAATCAATACACATCTTAATTACAACGAATATCAGAAACCATAACAAGTCTTAAAATAAGGCGAGGGAGAGAAATGTTCTGTTTTTGTATTACACCTCAGAGAATAATTGTCGGCGAGTTGACGAAACCCATCGATCAAAGCCTCATACAGACACATTGTTCGCTCTATGTCAGGTACTCTTTGCCTGCTCCTTTATTTTACTGAGGTCTGGGCTTTAATTAAAGTTTTCCTTCATCATTAACCAATGCTAATGGTACAGAATACTGAGACATTATATTAACCCCCTACTGACTGCTAATAAGACTTTTCAATTAATAAAAAATTTTAAAAGAAAAAAATCAATAAAGCTTTTTTAGAAAAAATAATTCCCACAGAATTTTTTCTGTCCTGTACTATGGCTTAAAAACAAAACTACACAAAAACTTTTTCACTATATCTGTAATGGCCTGGGCCATTAATTTATCAAGTTTTTTTTCCTATGGTGAATACCAATAAATAAAAAAGCCACTTATTGATTTTGTTCAGTCTATTTTTTCTTATTAAACAAAATAAAAAATGATCAAAAATCCATATGTACTCCAATTAGTACTAATCATAACCACAGATTATGCTCCAAAAAATAAGCCGTCATATTTCCTATTCAAGGTGTTAATATGCCAGGTGATTCCCATAATAGTACAGGGAAAAGATGCAGTTCTATCCATTGTGTGATCAAAGATGCAACACTCTTGCCAGTGCTTTATTTAACACATCTGCAGCATTCTAATATTCAGCTACATCTATATATTCCGAGCATATTGTGCACACCCTCCACACGAGATGAGGAAGCTGAGGGCTCAGCTGTTCAGTTCTTCACACATTTATATGTAGGTATTATCTGCTTGTGATGTTCATTTGACAGAAAAATCAAGTGGAGAATCAAAATGGTGAAAATCTAACCAAAGGGAACATAGGGCCAATAATCTTAGGACAATCACTATCTATCTATCTATCTATCTATCTATCTATCTATCTATCTATCTATCTATACGACCAATAGTCCACAGCACACCAGCTCAGGTGGTAAGCTGGGGACTCTTGGTCGAATATTTGGGGAATCTGCCTGGTGATTTAACTCCTCAAGCACGCGCCACATTTATCTGGATGTGCGACTCCTCCTTTTCTATTATCTATCTATCTATCTATCTATCTATCTATCTATCTCAGCACAGCACAATGTGCAATAGCTCTTGATGCTGACCCATACTTTTTAAACTACATAACTGCAACAGAAATCACGTAGGTAAACTTATGGCTTTTATCTTAATCAAAGGGTACCTCCTTCCCCATCCACCACAAGGAGATGGCCCTAGATCAGGGGCGTAACTACCACTGTAACCGCAATAGCGGCTGCTATGGGGCCTGCTACATCAGGGGGCCCCGTGGACTACTCCTGCAATACACTGGGCCCCCTGAGCGTCATCATTTGCAGCACTAGGTGGCCGAGCAGGCCTCCGGGTTCTCCAAATATCCCCAGCGACTCTGTACCCACAATCTGACCCCCCCCCCCCCCAAACCACTTGTACCATCAGATAGCTGCTTTTAATCCCAGATCTGTCCTGGGGTCCGTTCGGCAGATGATGCAGTTATTGTCATAAAAACAACTTTTAATCCGGCAATGCTGTGTCTAACGTCCGGGGCTTACATTTGTAAATGCATTAGGCTGGCACCACCTCTCCGTCCTTCCTCCCCACCCTCCTCATCATTAGGAATGCTCCAGGCAGATTGCTTCCTATTCTCCACCTGTGTGTATAATGAACATGGGCTGGAAAGTTAAAACACCTGTGCAAAGCTCAAACAGCAGTTAATGTTCCTGGATCATTCCTAATGATGAGGAGGGTGAGGAGGAAGGACAGAGAGGTGGTGCCAGCCTAATGCATACACAAATGTGAGCCCCGGCCGTTAGACACAGCGCTGCCGGATTAAAAGTTGTTTATATGACAATAACTGCATCCCCTGCCGAACGGACCCCAGGACAGATCTTGGATTAAAAGCAGCTATCTGAAGGTACAAGTGGTTGGGGGGGGGGGGCAGATTGTGGGTACAGAGTCGCTTTAACTGAAAGCAATCCTGACCACCGCTTGCAGTTATACAGTTATGAATACACTTGACGGCTTAGTGGTCATTCAGAGGAAGGCTCAATCAAAATTTTGCTATAGGGCCCAGCCATCCTAACCCTAACTAAAGACCTCTCCTTGAGAAAGGTCTCGAGATGAGACTGAAACGTTGCACTTGCTTTTTGATGTACCAATAAATACCACATCTTTTTTCAATATACGGATGTGCCGCAAAATTTTTGGATTTATCTATCTATCTATCTATCTATCTATCTATCTATCTATCTATCTATAATCTATCTATCATCTTGCTAACTAGCTAGCTATCTTTTAATAAAAGTGTAGTAGATTAGTTTAGATGAAAATATAAACTACTGAACGTAAACATGCCTGATATAAGCATATATCTATCCTAAGACATTAACCCCTTAACGACATCGGGCGTACGTATACGCCCCCGCAGGGTGGGCTTAAACGCAAACGGGCGTATACGTACGCCCGATGTTTCCCCCGATCGCTGTGTGTTCACACACAGCGGTTGGGGAAGATGGCCTGCTATAATGTATAGCAG
Source organism: Dendropsophus ebraccatus (assembly GCF_027789765.1). NCBI lineage: Eukaryota > Metazoa > Chordata > Amphibia > Anura > Hylidae > Dendropsophus > Dendropsophus ebraccatus. The sequence goes on from NC_091460.1 coordinate 71,617,360, forward strand.
GCCATCTCTACTCGTCGGCACGGGGGGTGATTAACCCCTCCCGTGCCGACGATCGCTGCTATATGCTGATCAATACAGATCAGCATATAGCAGCTGAAAACAGCTTTGACCCGGTGGCCCGGAAAGCAATGGCGATTGGTGCTGTCCGAGATAGCACCAATCGCCATTAGTGTCCCCAACAAAGATGGCGCCGATGCCACCCCCACGATCGCCGTGATAGGCCGGCCAGTACCGGCCGGCCCATCATGGCGATCTAACTGTAAAAAACAGTGTTGCCGAGTTCTGCACCCCTCAGCTAGGTAGCTGAGGGGTGCAGAACAGGTGTGTGTGGTGCAGGTGTACCATACTCACGTGATCTGGCCATCCGGAGCGAAGATCTTTGGTCCGCGCCGTCCTCGCGTCTTCTTCGTGTCGCTTCCGGGTTCGTTCGTCCAGCGTCGGAAATCTTCGGAAACACTCGGGTCTTCTTGTTCGGCGGGCCTCGGTAATCTCCGGCAATCTTCTCTCTACTGCCCCCTAGCGGCTGATCAGTGAATATCATTCACTGATCAGTTGCTTTGGGTTAAAAAGATTTTTTTTTTTTCCCCTAATTTTTTTTTTTACTTTTTTTGCGCCCTAACGCCGGTGAGTACTGATCAGCATCGCACGTAAGTGCGCCACTGATCAGCAACTCCTCCTTTTTGGCGTAGGAGCGTTTTTCCCCCCTATATCCTACCGCCACTGTCTGCTGAAAAGTGCCACACATAAGTGTGGCATTTATCAGCAGCTCCTTTCTTGGCGTAGGGATATTATTTTCTTACTGTCAAAAAAACTTAAAAAACACTACATTACACTACACTACATGAAATAAAGTTTTACAATAAACATTTACATACCCCATATACTAGTCCCCGTATAAAGATGGCCCCCAGGGTGTTTTCGGCGTCGGACGCATATGCTATTATTGCCTCCAACACCGAAACAACCAGAGAGAATGAATGGGAGGATCCTTCTTTCCTCCATTCATCATCATCATCATCCAGTGACGTGTCTGGGGGTAGCGTAGCGTATGCTGCCCCGCAGACACATCTTTTCCGCCAGTACCGTCCCAATAAGAGATCACGGTATGGCGTGAAATTCTACAAACTCTGTGACAGTACCTCAGGGTACTCTTACAGATTTAGGGTAGGTGCATACTGCGGAATGGCGAAGGATAACCCTTTGTGCATTCCGCAGTTGGCACCCGCCGGCGGACTGATGCAGGCGTGCGTCTACGCCCGTGTCATAGACTCCATCCTATGCACGGGCGGATTCCGTTGTCCGTCCAAAGAATGAACACGTTCATTCTTTGGACAGAGGGCAGAATCCGCCTGTGCATAGAATGGAGTGTGACACGAGCGGAGACGCACGCCCGCATCAGTCCGCCGGCGGGTGCCAGCTGCGGAATGCACAAAGGGTTATCCTTCGCCATTCCGCAGTGTACATGTACCATTACAGTGTACGAAGGAAGGGACACCCGAATCCAGCCCCAGATGCCCCCAGATGAACCCACTCCCCCCCTCCCGTCCTCAGAGTTAGTGGGGAGATCGTCCGGGAACTGATCTTCCCACTGCTGGATAAAGTATGAACCAAGCAAAAAGTATCTGGACATGCACAACCCAATAGTAAGTGATGGGTGCTAAATGGTAAGCATATAAATCAAAGTAACTACATCAAGAAGAACAGCTATGCCAAAAAGAACCAAAGCACACCAAAGAAAATAATATATAAAAGTACTTTATTATGACAGGTACAATACTAGAAATCCAAGGTCCCAAAAGCTAAAAACAATTAAAATATAAATCCCGTTGGGGGGTACCTGGTATGGTACCCCCCAACGGGATTTATATTTTAATTGTTTTTAGCTTTTGGGACCTTGGATTTCTAGTATTGTACCTGTCATAATAAAGTACTTTTATATATTATTTTCTTTGGTGTGCTTTGGTTCTTTTTGGCATAGCTGTTCTTCTTGATGTAGTTACTGCTGGATAAAGGTTACCACCTGTACGGGGATAACTTTTTGTACCAGCACCCCCCTCCTCTGGTCTCTCGCTGCCCGAGCTACTGTAGCTTGCGGCACAATCCGAAAATATCAGAAGTAGTAATAAAGCCATAATATTTAGCAGCCATGGAGCGGACCCAGCGCTTCTGGATATGAAGGACCCCATATCGCACCAGGGCAACATTTTCCAGGTGACGTCCCCCACACTGGAAAACAGGAGACCCCAGAAAAAGTGCAGAGTGTGGCATAACAGGGGGATCAGGAAGGACACCATTTTCCTGTGTGACACCTGTCCTGATCTCCCCGGCCTCTGCATACTGGATCGCTTCAAGGCGTACCACACGTCATTGAGGTTCTACATTATCTAAATTCTGTCCCTTATTCCTATTTCAGGGGTCACGCTGATCTGGGGATTGTTCTGATCGCCATTATGGAGTCAGGAAGGAATTTTTCCCCTGTGATAAAGCTCCTGTCGTCTGCCTCACTAGGGTTTTTTGCCTTCCTCTGGATCAACACAGGTTGAATTTGATGGACACCTGTCATTTTCAACCTTATAAACTAATAATTGGCCTAATACCCCCAAATAAATTAGAATTGTCCCTTTTCCCCAGCTAAGTAGGTATGGCCGCCATTCCCATTAGGGGATGCCATGATGCAATTACAGAGCCTTTGTGCTGCCGGGACAGAAGAAAACCCCCACAAGTGACCCCATTCTGGAAACTACACCCCATAAGGAATCTAACAAGGGGGGCAGCGGGGATATGGCCCCCTGGTGACGGCCACATTTGGGACGTGAAAATAAAAAAAAAAAAAATTTTATTTTCACGGCACATGTTCTACATATGTGTATATCACCAGTGGGGTCCATATGCTCACTGCACCCTTCGTTAGATTCCTTATGGGGTGTAGTTTCCATAATGGGGTCACTTGTGGGGGGTTTCTACTGTCCTGGCAGCACAGGACCTTTGTAAATGCGACATGGCCTCCATCCTCCATTCCAGCCTCTAAATGGCGCTCTGTCCCTTTGGTGGCTTGCCCTGTGCCAATATGGCACATTATGTCCACATGTGGGGTATTTTCGTATTTAGGGGAAGCTACCCTACACGTTTTGTGTTCACTTTCTTTTTTAACCCCTTGTGGAAAAGGAAAAAATCAAGGCTAGACCAACATTTAGTGTAAAAAATGTTTAATTTTTACACTAAATCATTGATCTTGTCTTGATTTTTTCATTTTCACAAGGGGTTAAAAGATAAAAAAAAAAACACTCAATGTGTAGAGCAATTTCCCCTGAGTACGGAAATACCCCACATGTGGACATAAAGCGCCATGTGGGTGCAGGGTAAGCCTCCAAAGGGAAGGAGCGCCATTTGGTTTCTGGAGGCTGGATTTGGCTGGAATGGATTCCGAGGGCCTTGTTGCATTTAAAAGGCCCCTGTGTTGCCAAGACAGTTGAACCCCCCACAATTGACCCCATTATGGAAACTACACCCCTTAGGGAATGTAACAAGGGGTGTAGTGAGCATATGGACCCCACTGGTGACGGGCACAAATGTGGAACAATATGGCGTGAAAATTAAATATTAAATTTTTTACACTATAATGTTGGTTTAGCCTTAAATTTTTCATTTTTACAAGGGGTTAAAAGAGAAAAAAACACACAAAATGTGTAGAGCAATTTCCCCTGAGTCCGTAAATACCACACATGTGGACATAAAGCGCCATGTGGGTGCAGGGCAAGCCTCCGAAGGGAAGGAGCGCCATTTGGATTTTGGAGGCTGGATTTGGCCAGAATGGATGATGAACGCCATGTCGCATTTACAGAGCCCTTGTGCTGCCAAGACAGTGGAAACCCCCCACAAGTGACCCCATTCTGGAAACTACACCCTTCAAGGACTCTATCAAGGGGTGCAATGAGGATATGGACCCCTTGATGACGGCCACATTTGTGCCGAGAAAGTGAAAAAATGAAAATTTTCCCTTTCACGTCACATTGTTCCACATTTGTGCCCGTCACCAGTGGGGTCCATATGCTCACTGCACCCCTTGTTAGATTCCTTGAGGGGTGTAGTTTCCAAAATGGGGTCACTTGTGGGGGGTTTCCAGTGTCTTGGCAGCACGAGGGGTCTGTAAATGCGACATGACCCGTGAAATCCATTCCAGTAAAATCCAGCTTGCAAAGGCCAATTGGCGCTCCTTCCCTTTGGAGGCTCGTCCTGCGCCCGCTTGGCACTTTATGTCCACATGTGGGGTATTTCTGTACTCGGGAGAAACTGCGCTACACGTTTGTTTTTGTTTTTTTTCTTTTATCCCCTTGTAAAAATGAAAAATGAAGGCTAGAACAACATTTTAGTGTAAAAAATTGAATTTTTCACATTGTTCTGAAAATCTGTGAAGCACCTGTGGGGTCCAAATGCTCACCGCACCCCTTGTTACATTCCTTGAGGGGTCTAGTTTTCTAAATGGTGTCCCTTTAGGGGTGTTTTTAATGTTTTGGCACCCCAGAGCCTCTGCCAACCTGAAGTGGTACGGTCAAAAATAACCAAATATAACGGAGGCGTTGAAATTCACTAGGCGCTCCCTTATATCTGAGGCTTGTGGTTGCGTCAAATAGCGCAATAGGGCCACATATGGGCTATTTCTATAAACTGAAGAAACGGGGCAATCAATATTGGGGTGCATTTCTCTGCTAATAGGTTTATTATTATGAAAGATATTGGATTACAATAAAATCTCTGCACAGAAAATAAAAATTTTCAAATTTCTTACACACTTAGCTTTTATTTCTGTGACTCCCCTAAAGGGTTAAAACACTTTCTGGATGTGCTTTTGCAGAGTTTGGGGGGGGCAGTTTCTGAAATGGGGTGCTTTGTGGGGCTTTCTAACATACAGGCCCCTCAAATACACTTTAAACCTGAACAGGTCCCTGAAAATATCTGATTTTGAAATTTTACAGAAAATTTGGAAAATTGCTGCTAATGTTTTAAGCTTTCTATTGTCTAAAAAAAATTAAATATAGTTTAATAAATGCTGCCACCATAAAGTAGACATGTTGCTAATGCTATTTAATATATAATTTATGTGGCATAACCATTTTCTGTATAAGCAGGAAGGTTTCAAAGTTGGAAAAATGCATTTTTTCAAAAATTTTCACGCTATTTTGGTGTTTTTCATAAAGATTCGTTATGAGTATCGACTCCATTTTACTGGAAATGTGAAGTTCAATATGTCACGAGAAAACAATCTCAGAATCAGCCAGATAGGTAAAAGCATCCCGAAGTTATTAATGACTAAAGTGACACAGGTCATATTCATAAAATTTGTCTCTGTCCTTAAGGCCATTTCAGGCTCTGTCCTTAAGGGGTTAAAGGGGTTATCCAGCACTACAAAAACATGGCCACTTTCTCCTAGAGACAGCACCGCTCTTGTCTCCAGTTTAGGTGGGGTTTGCCACTTAGTGAATGGAGCTTAATTGCAAATCCCACCTGACCTAGAGACAAGAGTTGTGTTGTCTCTGGAGGCAACACAACTCTTTCTTTCTTTCATCTATCCATTTGTGTTTTTACTATTATCTATCTTAAAGGCAAACAGCTTATAAACAACAATTCATCACATTCCAGGACTCTAAAAATAATGTTGAGTAAGTAAATATTTTGCTTATTTAGTCTGGATTTTTAGATAAACAGACATCAGCTATTTCTTTTTGTCATTATCCAACATCTTCTGAGACTACCTCCATTATGATGCAATAAGCCCATCACTAGGACCAAGCACGCGGAGCACCAATAATGGCATGCAGCACTATAAATAGGTAATAGTGATGAAAGATCCCAGTCATTTTACATATGGAATGCTGAACTGGCAAGAATGTAATAGTCCTTATGGAAATTAACAAACAAAGCATATGCCTGATGGTGAATTTTTCTTACTTAAGACAGTGATAAAATATAGACACGGTTATCCATTACCATTGTCCTTCATTGAGCACAGATCAATGAGCACATTTTGGTCCTGATTTTAAACTGGTCAGCTATTATTTTCTATATGCATGTGTCACAATAAATCTCTATTTGTTATAATCCATGTAAACCGCATGTCAGTTTGCACTTTGTACCTAAACATGTTTTATTGATTATGGATACGAGTTTCAGAGCCAGAACTGTGGGCTAATGGTTACACTTTTTCTAGGATGCTGTTAAAACGATCAGGCTTGCAAAAAAAAGAAAAAAAACTAAGAAAACACAAAGGAAACTCGAGAGCAATGTTCTTCAAAGCTCTTAAAACCCCTCTGAATAAACAGAACAGTTTCTTTGTTGTAAATGCTTGAAACTGCCATTATGAAATACAGCTAGAAGCGAGTGGCTAAACTCAGAATACAGAATAGCGAGGCGTATGTAAATGGCAGATAATATCTCATAAACAATATTCTATTACTGCTTTGTCCTGATTAGGAATTGATCAGAAATTCTGTGTTTCTTGTGTGATTACATCTTTTGCAACAATCACCAGACGACTTTTTTTTGCCCCTGGAAACGAGGCGTTGTATAATTTTCATCAGAGAGGTCCTCCAAGCCGGCTATCTGCACTACTGGGTATGATTTATCCTGTCATTAGCTTGAGAAATAGGTCCTTCAGCTTTCTCCTCTAGTATCGCAGAATGGGAGACGAGTATAGGAATATTTATGACCGTGTATCAGGGTGACGGCACAAACACCTGTCAGTATCCGCACTCCTCCCCGCAACACATTTCACAGACTCATCCACCTTGTCATTACAAGTAACCACTTCGTTTATTCAATTAGACACGCGTCACTTTGAAAAGTCACCAGTTGTCAGGAAGCGATGCTTGATATAATTTAAAGCTGGGAGATTGGTTCACCTTGTAGCATAAGGCAGGCTGGTATTTTACTTTTCATATGCATCTCCATTATTGCTGCAAGCACCGGCATCTCCTCATTCCACTCAGGCCCATTATGTGTTATTGCAGCTTTTAGGAAACGCTATCTACCATTGCTCTTACTCAACAGTACATTCATCTAGTTTCACAGTATTAAGGTTTTCTGGATTTGAAGCGAATTAATTTTTTTTTTTTTACTTTTAACTACACTGTTTATATCTTACTGTCTGGACTCATGTACATGGCATAGTTATGTGAATCCAGTCTGTATAGTAGCACACAGTCTCCCGGGCCGGCTATTATAAAGCAATAGGTACTCTCTGTGCTGCAATATGATGCTTTTATAAGGGCCGTAAGATGGCATACATAAGATGGCATATTTAAGAATCTTATGTATGCCTATGTAGGAAATAGAAAAGCACATACAGGGATTACATAAATCTTTGGGATTCTATGCTTAGGACTATACTACACGAGAACTGGTGTCTGACTTACATCTTATGGGGCAAAGCTTTGTAGACACAAGAAAGCAAATGGATGCAATATATTGAGACAATTAAACAAAAAATCGGCAACAAAAACCCTGAAGTTATCCTAAGATAAAATCTTACCATTTATTTGTATCATGGAGAAGAGGGTCTAATGTCCCCCATGTGAATGGAGCAGCAGTCAAAGCATTTGTGTTGCTGATCCGTTCAGTCACTATGGGAATAGCAAACATATCCGAATACTATACTTGGATAGCTCTGTCAGTCTCATAAGCACTGAATGGAGCAGCAATGCACATGCTCAACTGTCTCTTCCTTCACAGAGGGGGGACAAGCAACTTTTCTTGTTCTTGTGATTCTGTATATAGGTAATAAGTTTTAGTCTTGAAATACTACCCTTTAGGTAGTTATCCAGGATTAGAAAAAGCACAACTACCTACATACAAAAACAGCACTGCCCTTGCTCACAGGTTGTGTTTTGTATTACAGTTCAGCTCTATTTATTTTAAGTCAACTGAGCTGCAAAACCTCACCCAAGAAAGCAACCATGTTTTTCTAAACCCCTAAGTAACCTCTTTAAAGCGAAAATTTATTTTAAAGTATTGTATTGCCCCCAAAAGTTATACAAATCACCAATATACACTTATTACGGGAAATGCTTATAAAGTGCTTTTTCCCCTGCACTTACTACTGAATCAAGGCTTCACTTCCTGTATAACATGGTGATGTCACGACCCGACTCCCAGAGCTGTGAGGGCTGTGGCTGCTGGAGAGGATGATGGCAGAGGGATGCTCAGTGTCCCTCCAGTGCCCTGTGTCCCTCAGTGTCCCCCCCCCCGCCATCATCCTCTCCAGCAGCCACAGCACACACAGCTCTGGGAGTCAGGTCGTGACATCACAATGTTATCCAGGAAGTGAAGCCTTGATGCAGTAGAAAGTGCATGGGAAAAAGCACTTTATAAGCATTTCCCGTAATAAGTGTATATTGGGGATTTGTATAACTGTAGGGGGGGGGGGGGGTAAAACAATACTTTCATAAATATTTTCGCCGGACTTCACCTTTAATATTTCTTTACAACAACATCTCAGATAGTTGAACCGTGCTGCAGAAATACTGCGGGACTATCACAATTGCAGTACAGTACTGACACAGTATAAAGTTTATCCTTCACATTTCCTACAATCTCTATACTATACTGGCAAAAGGAACATTTGCAGATAAATTGAATGAACCAAGAAAAAAATTTATCAGTTTTCCATTTTCGCAGCCATTCCATGTTTATAAAATGCCCGTTTGACTTTATACAGCCTTGCACTGTTAATGCCATTTTATTGGCGGTCATTATTCCTGAATGCAGATACGCCATAACTCACGCTCTATTACAATGCTCTTCTACCTAATAAATAACCCAATCATTTATGAATACAAGAGCAGTTTTATTAAAGTCTAGAGCAGAAATATTACCTTACCTATGTCACTGTGAAAATCATTGTGTCATACTTAGACTAGAACTATAATAAAAGCCCATTTATGGCAATGATAGAGGGGTCTGAGATGAGAGATGTTTGACTGCTTTATAATAGCGGACACTGTGTTGTCTTATTATTACATATCTCTAGTCATACTTACATATTTAGAGAGTATATTGGGTTGCAGAATGTGATTTTTCATTTTTATCGTAACAATGAATTTGTTTCAGCATTGTTAGTTTGGAAGCTTTGTAGACAGGGATATGATGACACATTACCGACTGCATAACAATATCTATACACCAATTCCACAGCCTTCAATTACTGATAAAATTATGCACGCCTGGTTATGGAAGCTTCATGCCAATGTAATGATAGTTTGTCTGTTATTATTAACACCTGTCTGAACATGTTTTTAGCCTTGAAGGCACTATGAGCAAATCAAAGCCCTATTCGGCCTTCATCTTGGTATAGAAATCTTTCACTAAAGAAACGTTTGGAAGAGCTTAGTATGTAATTAAATCTAATGATGAAAATTTTTTTTTTAAAGGGGAACTATCCGAACGTTAGACTAATCTAACCTGCTGATAGCCCCCCATTGCGCAAGAGACAAAGAGGATGAAGGTATGTCTCTTACCTTTATCCTCAGGGCTGTTCCTGTGCATTTAGTTGTTTACTCCTCAGTCCGGCAAGACCATTAGGAGAACTGCCTCAAACCCCTAGTGATGAACTGGGCGGGGCGGATCAACGCAATGGGGACAGGGAGGTGCTCCTAATGGCACCCCAGCCCTCCCCACAGTGTTACCAGACTGTGGAGTGAACGACTAAGTGTGCAATAATGACGCAAAGGATGAAGATAAGAGGCATACCTTCATCCTTGGCACCTTCTGCACAATAGGAACATATCAGCAGGTTAGATTTGTTCTTCATTAAAGGAGAATGCAGATTTAAATAAAAATTAATTTCTAGTTTAAAATACGGTCACTTTTAGTCATGTTCTAAGGCATCTTAAAGTAGCCAAGCATCCATTCCAAAAGGTGGCTCCAGAGAGATACCTTGCATATTTTTTGTGTCAGAGCTCCCAGTGCAGTATGAATCTTTATGCTACTGTAGTGACACGGCCATGTTAGTACATTAGCACAGAGATTTAAAGAGATTTCGGAGCTCACAGCATCATAGTGAATAATGATGGCATGAGTTCTGTAGTCTGTTCCGTAGCACATCATCCATATATACGAACCATGCATGGAACATGAGATTGAGACAAAACTCTTGGGTCCCACTCTTAAACAAGTAAAACAAACAACATAGCTCTTACCAAACATTCAGATGACAACTATTTTTCCTAACCCCTATTTCTCATAACCCCTCAAACACATACCCACTTGGCTAAGGAAGGAAGGGAACAAACTGCTTCCAGACTCCCCTGGCGGGGATTCCTGTCCTTTAAAAGAAAAGGACCATGCAAGTGGAAACACAACCACTCAAACTTTTCCCCCCTGCCATCATGGAACTTTTGGAAGGTCTAATGCTTATAGCCAACATAGTGGTGAATTCTTTACATAAACTGCATACTGTATGTCATATCTGTACACTTTAACAGTGCACATCCTTCATGGTAGTCTTATAATACGAAAGCCCGACAACCCATAACTTAATTGGCAGGACAGGATCTGCTTTATCTTACGACAGTTCTAGCACCATTCCCTGCCATTACATATTATATACCATTAGATGACATAGCAAGAGACATTTAATCATAAATACAGTAGGGTTTCTGATAAGACTGAGGTCCAGCTTCTCTGCTGTCACTAGTAAATGTTATAGATGCCATTGTTTCCTGTACACTGTAAAAAAAAAGTGTAAGTTCAATGTGTATGTCACTCTTTGGAAAGACATATCACACTTACCATTCTGGACATCCAACACATGATGTTTATCTAGGGTCCAGCCACCCATATTTGAGGCATCCAATTCATAGCCTTGCAAAACAGCAGTTCTTTTCTCCCATAGTGTCAGGTCAAGACACGATTCATATTCATACCCAACAGAAACTGCGAGTGAAAACAGAATGAACACAAACTATAAATAACAGGATTAACGCAAAAACTAAACTTAATGCATATTATCCATGTTTAACAGCTCTTATTAAATCCTTTAATAGAATAATTACCAGCGGGGCTATATTTACATTCATTTGTTGTTTAACACTGTATTATTTTATACACTGAAACCCTCTTTACAGGAGTAATGAAACAAATACTAGGCGGTGTAACTGAGCATGGTTCATGGATAATCCGATCATGCAAGTGGCCACACCAGTAAGTCATATTCTCAACTGTAAGCCTAATGATAAAAGGTTTTTATTTTTTTTTTCAAATAAATATTTTGTTAAATTTATATTTTATTCTATTTGTAAGCTATATATTGCTAGTTCCGAAAGTATGTCTGATTATGAACCATTAAAAGGGTTACCCCAATATCGACACTTCTTACCTACCCACAGTATAGGTGATAAGTGTCTGGACATTGTGGCTTCCACCTTTAGGAAACTCATTAATCAAGAAAATGTTTTCCCTCAAATAAATACATTTTTTAGTGATGATATTCCTCAAAAAACTAACTTTTTTAACAAAAAATATTTTGCTCTTTATGGCTATGTTCACACTACAAAATTTTAGAGTTAAGAATTGACGCAGAGTGCAATGGAATGGACGTTAAAATAATATACCTGCCTATTATTTCCAGATGCTGTTCACTGAGCAGCGTCCGGAAACAATAGCTGTTCACACAATGTAATGTACGCCGCACATTGATTTGAAGTGAATTGCTGATTGATTGATTGATCAATGTTAAAAATAGAATGTTCCTGCAGCCGATGCAGAAAAACAACGGATGCTGTTAAACGTTGTCGAACATAGCCTCTCTGTAAACCTGTTTTCCTTGATTATTATTATTATTATTATTATTATTATTAAGTTGTTGTTGTCATTTGTCCCTTTTAAGTAAAATCTAAAATCACTCCTATTACCTAAATGTCCTTAAAAATAACTTGTTGTTTCTTCTCGTCAGTCATGGTAATATTTTTGTAATCGAGCATTTATCAGTGAGGAATATAGCCAGATACTGAAAGTTCTGCTCAAAATTATTTCTAGTTTTCTGTATTAGCCAGAAGCAGGGGTCAGATGGAAATGAGTTACACATGACAAGAGGATCACGCTAGAGCGATTTGTTGGCAGTATGTAACCATAGGAACACATAGGAAGGTCTTTTTTCAGAGCACCTGTATTATTTTTTATTATTTTAGATACAAAAACTGGTTGCCAAGAAGGATCTTTCCTTTAAGATATCCTTAGGACTATATTATACATTTTTTATGATTTTTTATTTAAATAATGAAACTTACGAGAAAGTTATCCGAGTGAAATATGCCAGCACATCTATTCTAACACTGTCTGCAGGCAGAAAACACTGTGAAGTTTTGGGATCTCTTTTGTATTTAATAAAAATCCTTGGACAGAATGTCTTTGAATAGGAAACCCCACACTTTTATAGGGCGTTTGCTATAACCAAGATTTTGACTCAAGCTGTAGTATTATATAATGCCCCTTGCTATGAATTAGCATATGGTTAACATTTCGTCTCCGAGCTTAAATTGTTTAGCTTTTTTCCAAGTTCTGACTCAGCCAATAAAATAACATTGACAACTGAAATCCCAGATAATATTCTGTGCAAACACCTTGAATTTTCTAACACCTTATGTGATGAACTGCAGCAACCCCGCAGTGTTTTTACATATTTCCCCTAGTTAAAGAATGTCATAAGCTGCGCCAACCCTGTCATCTCTCACTCCTGCTGCTTTTGCCTAGTTAATCTCCATTGCTCCAGGATACAGGTTCATCAGAGCTTCGCACCTCAATCACCCGGGACAGCAGTTTGTTCCTTAATGGCAGGAGCTGTGATCCTTAGATTTGTCGACTGACTTGAATATTTCATCTATTTCTTCACAATATTAATGGGGAGTTTATATTACAGTTCAGTTTTTCTCACCAATTCATTACCTCCATGATCACCTTATTGGCTGTGATTAAAACACTTTAAGAAGCAAAGGTTTCTGTCTAACAGCTTGTACAGATGGTGCAATGCCATCTACTATACTATAGCTCAGCTACTATGTGAAACTCGGGAATGTTGGTCAATGTGAAGCATTTGCATTGTCCCAATAGGAGCTTACTGGTTGGGTGTCTGTGATTTTATTTTTTGTTTTGCAAACGATTTATAATGCTATTACTTATATATTATTATTGCACTTGTTTCAAGTTTGGCTGTGGGCAAAAGGAATCGCACCCCACAGTTAGGAATTGTAGTTTCAGTGCGAGTTTAGACTTTTGGGACAAGGTGGAAGCCAACCAATTAGCATTCACCTCAAGATAGAGACATATGAGTAGTGACATCACAGCGGAGTTTACAAGGTCCAAGAACTTCATTTTACTTTAGTTTGTGGATTACCCTAGCTCTAGCCAAATCCTGCTATGGGACTAAGTAGGAGACTGTGCCACCATATTGAAAGAATCTGGCTGTAAATGTTGTGCTTTATATACATTGTATAAGTGACTGGTTTCCTTCTCTGTTTCACTACATCAGGACACCGCAACCAACATCTTACAGATTGTAGGGAAATTATTACCACTAACACCAACAGTGCAACCCCCTATTCACTCCTCTTCACTGTGCCAGCTCATGGAGAATGAGACAATACTGTGGAAGCCCTCATGTCAGTGTAACCAAGTTACCTTAAAGGGGTTGTCCGGCGATAAAAAATTATTCACAGAATAACACACATTACAAAGTTATACAACTTTGTAATGTATGTTATGTCTGTGAATGGCCCCCTTCCCCGTGTCCCACCACCCCCACCCGTGTACCCGGAAGTGTGGTGCGCTATACATTACCTGTCGCGTGCCGACCACGGTCTCCGATCGTCAGCAGTGACGTCTTCTTCGGGAGCTTGGCGGATCTTCCCGAGTGCCGGCCGCCCTCTGCAGCGTCATCCGAAGCTCAGCCGCGATTGGCTGAGCATAACTGTGCTCAGCCAATCGCGGCTGAGCAGCTGATGACGTGGCCGCGTCATCAGCCGCTCAGCCGCGATTGGCTGAGCACAGTTATGCTCAGCCAATCGCGGCTGAGCTTCGGATGACGCTGCAGAGGGCGGCCGGCACTCGGGAAGATCCGCCAAGCTCCCAAAGAAGACGTCACTGCTGACGATCGGAGACCGTGGTCGACACGATATGCGGTGAGTATAATGCACCACACTTCCGGGTCTAGCGTGGGTGGGGGGAAACACGGGGAAGGGGGCCATTCACAGACATAACATACATTACAAAGTTGTATAACTTTGTAATGTGTGTTATTCTGTGAATAATTTTTTATCGCCGGACAACCCCTTTAAGCATGACTAGAATAAGACTATAGTCCCAGTGAACCCCTCAGGTGTTCTGCCCTGCTGCCACTCATGTGAAAACTCTTGGCTGTTGCACATTTAGGATATATACAAAGTCAAAAGGCATAAATATAAAGTAGCAACCTGCTTAACCAGTCATGGCAATTGATGGCAGCTCGGTGTAAAATGTGTTTATTAGCAATCTATAAGACATGACCAGAGGCATATGTGGAAGATACCAACAAATGACAGAAGGGCCTGGTGGTTGTTTGCCTATCTATAACCCCTGGGCAAACTCACCCACCCTGTGTTTGCTAGTTATGCAATTTCTTAGGAAATTGAAATCCTACACAGCTTGTTTTTACTGCCTAGTGGTAAAGGGGTGAAACCAGCCAGGCCTGGACTCCCTTCATCCAAGGCAGCTGCATAGTCAGCCTATATATTGAGTCTTTGGGCAAAAAAATGTACAGAAAGCTATATTAAAGAGCACATGTTCCAAATAAGAGTAAGTCATAAACCAGCCAGTTAAATGGGAGATTCAATGACACAGATTTCTACAAAATTAAATGTCACTGAAATATTTAAATTGCTGCTTAAAAAGAAGATAAATGCACATACAGCAGCAAAGCCAGCCTTCCGTTTTACACAGCCATAAATCAACCTTTGCTTGACAGAGTTCCTAAAATAAATATTACTGTTTAATTACAATAGAAATACATACCGACAGCTTCAGATAATCCATAGACTTTCTGGTTATAAGCATCCGTCTTATCCCAAATGAAGGTGTACGAAAGATTAGGGGAGGCTGGAAACCATTTCTGGAACAATCTTCCAACTACCGCCACCATAAGATGAACTTTCATTAGATTGAAGGGTATAGCAGAATGGGTCATTGTAATCTTGAGGACGGATTTATAGCCAGCCGCCCTTGAACTTAGGTAGGATAATTTTAAATCTGTCCCTGGAATAGTTGTTTCTTCATGAAGCACCTGTAATATATGAAAGAAGAGATAAAATATGTGATATTAAAAATAGCAGTGTAAGTATGTGTTCATTATTAAACAAAATGGGACCTGCAACATACAGTACTTTGCAACACACACACACACACACACACACACACACACACACACACACACACACACATATATATTTCTAAATATACAGTATAAGCTAATAATCCAGTTTTACTATGTTCACACTACGTATATTTCAGTCAGTATTGTGGTCCTCATATTGCAACCAAAACCAGGAGTGGATTAAAAACACAGAAAGGATCTGTTCACACAATGTTGAAATTGAGTGGATGGCCGCCATATAACAGTAAATAATGGCCATTATTTCAATATAACAGCCGTTGTTCTAAAATAACAGCAAACATTTGCCATTAAATGGCGGCCATCCACTCAATTCCAACATTGTATGAACAGAGCCTTTCTGTGTTTTTAATCCACTCCTGGTTTTGGTTGCAATATGAGGACCACAATACTGACTGAAATATACGTAGTGTGAACCCAGCCTCAGACTGTATGATGACTGTATATGACTCTTCAGAAAGAGAATTTACCAAGGCAAGGCAGCAGTGCATATACTACATAACTAGACAATAAAGGCTTCATATTGGACTACCTCTTCTATGCAATGCCAAGCGTAGGCTACACTTAAACCCTGCTCTATCCTCTCTATCCTTTATGAGTATATAGTAAGCGAAAAAGAAGGCAATCATTGGGTTAAAGAATGGTAACATGAGCAATGGATGACTAAGTAAACATCAAAAACACATGCTCTCTACATTTTGGCTCATTATTTTATATCTAGTCGATAACACAACCTGCTGCACTATTTCCATCTTCAGAAACAACACACCATGAGTTTTTTAATTTTCAAAGGGGTCAAGGACTTTCCTTATAAATTTCTCGGAACAGGTAGTTATATCCAGCACAGTACTGTATATAAAAGTCAGGAACTTAGTAAATACCTTACATTACATATCTTATACTGACCCTAACTTATAGTCTACATTATAGTTCAAAGCTAAATTCACAATTCTCATGGCTCCTTTTCTGAGCTCTGAAGTCTGAAGAATAGTCAATGTAGCTGGGCTATAATGTAAGCTTAAACTCAGGATCAGTAGAACACAAGCAATGTATTTTACAAAGTTGCTTAAAGGGGTTTTCCCCGAAAACAGTTAATTGATGATAGGCCACCATTAGCTGGGTGTTGGGACCCCCACCAATCAGCTGCTCTTCACAGTTGTAGTAACCCAGCATCACTGCTAGACATTGTACTAAGCTGAGGTGTCTGGCTCCATATATTGTGTACATCTGGGCGCTGCTCTGGGCAGAGCAGCTGATGGGCAGGGGTGTGAGGTGCCAGGTATCCTATGGATAGGCCATCAAGTAATTTTCCCTGGAAAACCCCTTTAATGCAATGTTAAGCTGTTATGACATTATCATAAGCTCATTACATCACCAATTTCCAAATATTTAGGGCTGCTATCGTCTCACATGGCAAAGGACCTGTAGCCCACCTAGGCTTATGATCTTGGATAGTAGCAGATGTAACCCCAGTTATTCTGCCTACTGCATTGTATAACATCTAAATGACAAACACAAAGGGCCCTTGAAATGTTACATCCTGGAACACTTTTAGCATTCGAACATCATTATGAAATGCGTCTTTCTCTCATCGGGTTCTTTGTTCAGCAGCCATTTTGTCTGACACATACTATATTGAGGAATGCAGTGTTGTGACTCATCACTGTAAATTATGCCAAATGATTTTAGCTAACCGAACAACTTATCTCCTCTATAAAGCTGTCCGTTTTGATGATGTTCCAATGCATGTGATATATGTCTCGGTTATATTATCAAACTAGGCTTGGTTACTTATTGCTTTTCTTTTCATGTAGAGGATACATAAAAGGCTCCCACACATTGCTCAGTCTGTTATCGCTGCTCTTTTGCAAAAGGTTTGGCTTTTCCAAATGGGAAAGTGACAGACATTTTAACTACAGTTTGATGATTGAAGGTTCTGTGCAGTCATTAGTCATGGAGATTTCAGACTTTTACGTACTCAGATCTGGCAACTAAACCAATCACCTTTATTTCACTTCGAGCCGCAATGACAGGATTACAATCTATAATAAGATTCCTACACAAAGAAGACTAGCATTTATAGTTGCTAAGCCACCAAGCACTGCTTGTTTGATATGCATAGCCAAGTGCACAAAATAAGAATTGGGAGGGTTCCCATGGGAGAGCTTTCAGACATTCCTTTTTATTGGAATATTTTGGCAGGGAGAGTGTGCTTTCCTATGTCATTCGCACATTTTATTACCCAGCATTTTCATTTGTCAGGTTTTCATCTCACTGTCGGATCTTAAATAAAACAGCTGCCTGTAATCTACAGATTTCCCCTACAGTTGTTTTATAAAAAATATCCATACATAGAATGATATTCTCCAATTCTTCCACTATTCTTTTACTTTAGCTGAAAATAGAAAGCTACACCTGACGGGAAGGGGGATCGGACAGAACACAACGGGGAATAGCATGCATGTGCTATGTCATTGCACGCTATATTGATTTACTCTTATTTTTGGGAGAATGTCAGATATAATTTACAGGCCTATAAATATCTTCTGGAATTTATAACAATAGTTCAACAATTAAATTCCTTCTAATTTTTCCATATTTTGTCTGTTAGACTTTGTTCAGAAGACAATGGGGGAAGGGATGATGTGAGTGCAATGCGAAGAGGGTAGGGAGTGGGGTGAGTAGCTGGACATGCTGTTTGTCTTTTTGAATGTTGTCCATACATATTGAAATTGTGCACATATTCTGTCCCGGATAAAAGTCTCAAGAGAAAATACAGTGTATAAGGACAATTAATATTAATGAATAGACCTAGCACACCTGGGCCTATACTTGGAAAACTTTACTAGGAGCAACTCACACATTACATTCTGTATCTTAAAGTTCTCCCATTTATCAAAGTCACTATTGTCTATCTATCTATCTATCTATCTATCTATCTATCTATCTATCTATCTATCTATCTATCTATCTATCTATCTCTCTATCTATTTGCCCTAAAAATAATATCTAGGTATATAGTTGGACTTGATCAGGTGGTTGGATGGGATGAAGCATTGGTGGTAACTCTTTCTGCACAATCAATGAAGTGTGCTGCCATAATGGGTTTACAGGAAACAAGAAATATTTACCGCTATAGAGTGTTTACAATGCATAAGACTACATTACGGCCAAGTTTAGCAAGTGTGATGGGAATCACAGTACCCAAAGGCCTACTCAGACAATACCACCCATTATGTGATTAGATCCTACTGGTCAGTAGCCAAGTCTTCTTTTACTTTCAACCGCTGACAGCTCTGTAAACATACATTAACCCATAGTAATCAAAGAACAATTAGCTTTACTCAATCTGCAGATTGCTATAGAAGGGTCTGGTTGGTTGGATGCCATTGGATGCCGCACATTGCTGCTTTATTTTTATACACAAGACTATGCTCATTATTTGAAAGAAACACTTGGTTTGGCTTCATTTTAATATTCTACAGTAGGAAATGGCTAGGAGTGCAGAACTATGGCTGCGATGAGCTGGAACATGGTTATACATCTCTGCAGTATCTTTTACTTTGTTGTATTTATGTTTAAAGAATCTTTGAAAGACAAGATTGAGTTTTTCATTTTTCCCCTGTGATCTTTCTGGAAAATGGAATAAAAGAATTTGCTCACAGACGGGGTGCACTTTATGAACAGTCAAGCGTGCTGAGTGCAAGTATGTGTTCACGAGCCCTGGCTTATCATTGGCTCATATCGGTCACATGAGCGGGTTTGGTAATGAGAGCTGGATTTCACTTGTAAATTGTCCTGGTGTATGGCATAGAACTGTCACAGTTTGACTGCTTCTTTTGAAGGTAGATCTTGTGTCCTGAAAGCAATAACTATAGATGCGGGAATGAAATCTGTCTAAAGTCTCTTAAAACTCCAAACATAAATTACAGCCTTTCAGATCGCTCTGTTACTTTACATTTAATAGAGGTAAAGATTGTACAAACAACTAAAAAGGAACAGAGACTACAGAAAATACTAAAGTGTGATTACATACTGTGTGTTGTAATATAGTTATTAACGGTTATGTATGGCACATGGGGTCATTATAAAGTGCAAAGCTGGGGCTCTCCTCTATTACCAAGGATGTGTTAAAGACCCACAGGGATGTTCCACACAAACCTGCATAAACATCAGTCTCCTACAATGTGAATCTTAATGGGTGAGTGCTGTGTTCCGTATTACCTGACCATCCATAGAAAAATGTGGGCAGCAATGTTTAGAAGAGGTAAAGGCTAAGACTCTTAGCTTCATTTTCCTCCAGGAAACTATAAAATGCTATTTTATGGTATTTTAGGTCATTTTATGTAATTTTTAGGGTTTTTTTTTCTATAAATTTTTCATGTCCTATCATTTTAATAGGTAAAAGTCTCTGTACTGGCATTGCTAGTTTAGGGTTAGTTTAGGTCAGCTCCCATTCACTTTACGGGGTTTTCAAAAGAGCAGAAAAGGTCCCACTTGTTCTGCTTTCTGGTGCTGCACTTCTTCCTTCCTTTCTGCTCTCCAGATAACCACTTAAAGTGAATGGGAGCTGAGCTGAAGTAACTCAGTATCTCCATTCACCGTGCAGTGTGGGTGCTGTGGCTGTGCCAAACAGCTGATCACAGGGGTGCTGGGGTTTGGCATCCTGCTTATCAGATACTGATGGGATACCCTAAAGGCAGATCATCAATAATATTTCACTGGAAAACCCCTTTAAGGCTATGTTCACACAACGTAAGTTTCCTCTTAATCCCGGCCACTGTTGCCGATTTGCAACAACGGCCGTGATTAATAGGAAACTTATATTGTGCTGCCGTCTACGGAATCATGGCTGAAGTGTATACACATAGTATACACTGTGGTCGGGATCACTACCGGGCGCACAAAACACTGACATGTCAGTTTTGTGCCGCCGCTATTCATTGAATAGTAGCCGCACAAGCCTGACAGGTCACACAATGAAGAGTGCGGCTCCAGACACAGATGCGCCTGCATCCCAATTCAGCACAAATGAAGATCATCTTCACTAACAAACCTGGCCAGGTCACAAAATGGTCGGCGTTTCATGTTGTGTAAACATGGCCTAAAGGTGGTTTCACTCATTGGGAATTTTTTTTTTAAACCGCTGCAGTTTTAGTAACATTTTTTTTCACTAGAGACAACCTATATTTCCCCTTCCTGGTGGATCCACTTCTGACTTGTGCAGTTAGATGGGTATTCTCATCTTAACTAACATAGTTATACTTGTAGGGCTCATAAAGTTAAATATTTTTGCAAAAAACATTGATTTACCAAACCTGTCTCCTACTCCTGATAGGGTGCACTTTCCCTTCCATTGTGGACAGCTTGGTGTCTAAGTTACAGACCACCACTGTGATCTAAACACATTGCTCTCGCTGGGGTATATCTCTATATTGTAGACATAAAGCAGGATATTGTATATAAACTGTATGATATATACACACACACACACATATATATATATATATATATATATATATATATATATATATATATATATATATATATAGTATATTGTATATGTATATTATATATTATGTATAATATATTCTTTCCAAGTGTCTTGTAATTACAATATACTCTATACACTCATAGGCTATGTTTATACAATGTTTTTTCTGCTCCGTTTTTGAAAAAAAAAAATGACGTCTGCCATTTTGAGCTTAAAATGACGTCTGTCAATTCACTGTTTGGTCGCCAATTAGTGCAATGACGGCTGCTTGTACATTATTCTAGTTTAGGTGGACTAATTGGCCTTTGGGTGTGTCTTTAATTGAAAAGTTCATTAAATTTATTAGTTAAAACGATGAAAGGAGGGTGAAAACCAAGTGTGAACAACTAAAAAATAACATCCGCTGTTTCCAATAGATGACCGAAAATAATTCACATGATTATTATTTTGATGTCTGCGCAGAAAACGTCTGATATTTCATACACTGTTTGCATTGCATTGAAGTCAATTACATTCCTGGAATAACGGATGTCTTTTTAAATAGAAAAGGCGTTCGCCTGTTTTTGTCGTTTTGTGAACATAGCCTATGAAATGTATAGATATTAGAAGCTAATTATAGATACATGTCTATATAGAGGTAGGAACAAATTAACTTCGCTCAGGTCATATGACTCAGAGGAGGCTTCTAATATACATTTGAAATAAAATGATTCCTTGTATTAGTTTTAATAAAGCAAGTTACTTATAATGAGTGTTCTCCATATTAATACACCGTGCATCACTATCAGATAAAACATGGTGCTGCTGTTATGTTATCTGCTGATTAAGAAAGATAATTAGCATATAAGAGTAATGCAATTATGCTGAGAGATGACAGCAGCTCCCGATTGTTATATCGGTGTGTGCTACATCTGTAACTATGTTTTACCGTCACTGACAGTTATGGATTGTATTATGAAACAATTTAACAAAGAATCATATGACACAAGTGTCTGCTTTGTTACCTGTTACAGGAGGAACAGAGCTATCTCCAGCTATGCTTCTCATTTATGCTGATAGATATTATGTAAATGTAACGACCGGAGTCATGGATCCACAGTACTACCGCTAGCTGTGGAGTCTGAGGAGCCACTGGTCTTTACCAGTACACACCGCAAGGCAGTATGGATTTGCTGTGGCAGGCGACGCTTAGGTCGCTACCCCTGGCTTGGCTTGTTAGCGGCAGCAGGTGAGGTGCAGCTGGAGACACATAGGCAGGCAGAAACACAGCAGGGCTCACGGCTGGAACCACAGACAGCTGGAATCACGGGCAGGTATCATAGGCAGGAATAACAAGCAGGGATTACATGCTATGGGAAACATGCAGGGCCTCCAACAGGGAATATCAGGACAGGTGCTTTATTTATAGGGCAGGTGAATGGTACACTTAACTAATTAGGGACGCACTGTCCCTTTAAATCTGTGACAGCCAGCGCACGAACACTAGAAGGCAGGAACGTGTGTGCCGGCCGGGACAGTGGGGAGCAGTGCCAAGGAGCGGTGAGGCACCCCCATGGGCGGAAGCACCAGCAGCGCTGGGCCCCTACACATGGGTTCCAGTGTCTACATTAGACAGCCGGGGGAGAGAAAACCGGTGTGGCAGCAGTCCGAAGCACAAGCTGCCACTGCCGCCCTAACAGTAAGTAATTCTAAGAATGGACATGTGTTATGTTAAAACCTGCATTTCATAGCCAGATTGATGCCAGCATAAAATAGTGACAGATAACCTGATTTCAGCAGAGTGTTACTCACCCACCTGGGCTCCCATGAGTAGAGATAAGCAAACTTTTCAAAAGGTTCAGCAAACTTTGATGTAAAGTTTCAGTTCGTCTGAACAGAACCTTAAACGAACTGCACTAAAACAGCTAAACAAATGCAGGGTTTTAGCGGCTTTAGTGCAGTTCAAAAAGTCCACACATCTATGCACATTTCTTCACTTTCCCCTGGTGTCTTTCCCCGGTGTCCTGACACGTCAGTGAGAACACACCGTGTATAGCATATATGAGTGCTCAGTGCTTTCGTTTTCATATTTCTTATTTTAATCAGCCTGAAGTTGTAGCACCCTTATTGCTGTTAGTCCAAAGAACTATATATACTGGTATCTAGTATCTAGTCACCCAGAGCCCCCTGAGGTTCATACTACAGATCAGTGGTGCTGCCTATTATACTCTTCTGACTGTTTCTGCTTATTTTTCTGACTGCTGATTTTGTTCTGATGTGCCCTCCTGGTACTGACCATAATATACCTTCCTGTGATTGTTTGCAGCCTATTTTACCTTTTTTTTTCATTCTCTGCAGATGCAACCTGGTTCAGTGGGTGCCAAGATGCAACCTGGGTCAGTGGGTGCCAAGTTGCAACCTGGGTCAGTGGGTGCCAAGATGCAACCTGGGTCAGTGGGTGCCAAGATGCAACCTGGGTCAGTGGGTGCCAAGTTCATCCACCCTTGCACAAGGCTCCATTGAAGTCACAATGAAGACATTTGAGTATGCTAACCAGAGTGGAATGGGTTATTAGAAGCCCTTTAGGTCATTTGCATTGTATTCTGATCAGTTCCCTAGTTCTCATTGGAGTAATTTTCCTAAAATAAATTTTTCATGTCTAGCACATGCTAAGGGCTATGTAAGAGTTCAAGAAACATAAGCGCTAGTGCAGTCCACTGCTGACTGACCGTTTTTTTTCCATATTATTATGTAGACAAAAAGGTTTCAATCAGAAAGATTTCAATCAGGAGTGGGTGGGTGTAGTTAGTCCACAGCCCAGGAATACTGAGGACCCATAGCACCGAATGAACTACACCTACAAACTACAAGTTATGTGCAGAATTAAAGCCCGTTTACACTAGGCAATTATCGGCCAGGAGCATTAACAGAAATGCTCCTTCGGTATCACTGTAGCTCTGTCCATTTAGCTTTTGCTTGTTAATGCCTATATAACATATGGTTTTATTTATTAACAGAATGACCCTGATAGACTTTTATCTATTTATAGCTGTGTAACTAAGTAACCATCTAACCTGGTGCAAACTATAGGTAAAATGGAGAGACCTATTTACTTATATGCTACAATACATCCCTTTAAGAAATATAGACAATGTAACAATGGTAACTATACTACAATAGCATAAGAGAATAGACAGCAGTCTCTTAATAGTTTCAGGTTCCACAAGTCATAGGTTGTTTTTAAGAGAAACAGATCGCTGATCTCAGGCGGGCCAGCCAAACGATAACACTGTCGGCTGCTAGTGAAAGCACTCAATGCAGTAAAACCTTAGGTGCATTGCCCCCTGGGAAACATGAATATGCAAAAGAAGAGCCTGTGGAGCCTCATCGAAGAGTCTCAAAACACAGAACTAGCCAGATATCCCTCCGGGAAGAACCCAGCCAAGAGGTGGCTCCTGTAAGGAAACCATCAAAACCACCATATTAAGTGGCCCTATAAGTTAATGTAATGACAAGGGGAATACCAGGGTCTCTCATCATTGTTTTTAAGTGAGTTGTAGAATTTAACATGCAATAAGACCTGGCAAGGAAACTGGTGCAAAGTTTATCTTCTTAGTCCATCATTTCATGTGCATAGGTGTATTACAGCTCCATACAATCTCTAAATTTCAAACAGCCATAGTACCCATGACACCATATGGTGGCACAAAGATGGTAGGCAAGCACTATTTGTATACTATGGTTCGGGATTGAGCACCACTGATATCTTTTAGATGCATGGTCTGACCATTACTGCATGCTGTGGATTGGGACTAGAGCACACAGATGTTAGGGACTCCATGAGCCACCATGCAGACTCCTTGCTTATTGACCTGCCATGTACATAAGGCTTGAAACAGTATGCTACAGAATTGCGGCTGATGCAAGAAAAGGTCAAGTATATCTTTTAGGACACTTTTATTTCATATAAAATAAAGAAGTAAAAACTCTAATAGAATAGGTATAGAATAGGGAATAGGTACCTGTGTTTCAGGAACTATAGGGCTGTCCTCATGAGATGATCTAAAGAACGTCGACAACGGAGACGATACTATAACGGGATTTGGTCTGACAAACCCACTCAGATCACAGCTAGGTATTTCATTCTGTTCCTTCTTCATCACCAGAGTATCCATGACATAAAAAACGTTCCATGGTATCCATACTGTGTGGTATTGAGTGAGGAATGGAGCTCTTTCGAACATAAGTGTAAGAGATGCACCACCATTAGCAACCAGATCAAACCTGGGAGAACAAAGAAAGAGCACTGAGGTTTAATACAACAAAATGGTTAAGCTGATGCTAACAAGCTCCTGATAGTAACAGAGTACAACAATGCAAATAACAAAAAGCAAAGACACCAAACTGGCAGATGCGGTGCTTGTAATGAAAGAAAGCACAACGTGGCACGGACCAAACAGCTCTGCTGGGTTTAAAGAATATTGATTTATTTTATTGTATCAACATGAAAATCACTCTAGACATGTCGTTTGCAAGCCACAATGGTCCAACTTCATTCCATCGCATCTGGCAGAGGGATCCCAGAACCACAAGCATCTCAGCAAATTTCCTAATTTAGTACTTATCTGCTTATATCATCTTAGTTCTAGCCTAGAGACATGAAAAAGGGAAGCAATGCAGTCCTATCCAGGAAGCAGCCAGGTTGCAGATTGTAAGTGGAAACCTCAAGAAAAGACCGACATAAAGAAGGGCCTGGGGACTTTAGGACAGCCTAAGGGTAGGATTTGTGAGCCTATATTTTGAACCATGTATAACTCACTGCTCACTAACAATGCTAAATTGAATACATGTATCAAAATGTGACATATAATTAAATACGGATGCCGGATCAATGATGTTGCGGAAGGAAATATCAAATATGTATATAAATTAATGGATCATTTTCAAGTCATTGCAATATAATGGGACTCTAAGGACTTATCTATAACGTCACCAGTAAATGAGGCTCAGTTTTCATGAATAACTATAACATCGATTGACTTATCCACTCACAATATTGTTTATATGGAATTTTTATGCTTTCAGTGTTATGCCACATTCATGTTGTAAAAATTGGGAGCCTGTGCTTTCTCTATTTAATTTGTATTTTTAGTGGATATCTATAGGCAGATTATCACCCTCTGGTATATATCATCGTAACTCTTCACTGACGGTCTATGGTGTTTTTCCCATATCTTTCTAAATGACCTCTATTAGTACTGTAACTGTACAGCCAGTGCACCATGACATGTTTGTTGTCAGGTCCCCACTACATTATACTACTGGTTGACTAGGGGATCGCTGATAACACATCTCCCTACTAAAAAGTGCCACCTTGGCATCTTAGTTCCCAATCATAACAAAAAAAAAACTACATACAATAGGGAAACATTTTCAAAAATAAAGTTTACATAGGTGAAAATACTGTCATCAGTGTACAGTAGATATGTATATAACTTGATTTACTGTATACAGCTTCAATAAGTAATGTGGTCACCTACTGTAGATGTGCTCCAAAGGCACAACTCTCTTGTAGGCCTATAAGCAAGACTGCCTCCAGCTGTCTCTGCTGGGTCCCCAGCCGATCACCGCTATACCAATATGCTCAATGCTGTGGGGAAATTTTCCCTTCTACCATGCCGAAAGCCAGAAGCACCCCAAAGAAACCTCATTTGTGTCAATTGATGCAAGGGGAAATTTCCCTGCAGCCCTGAATATAATCTATTAGTATTGCCTTAATCCAAAGGGCCACCTCTGGACTGAATTGGAAGAAAAATGGCCTGTTCCATAGCTGACTTGGATAACTAGCTAGAAGGCAATGCATACTAAGCAATATATCCAGCAAACAATGCCTTCAGTTTTGCACATGGCTCAGACTTTAGTATGTGAGTAACATGCACAAGCTATGATAATCTAGTCTGTATATTCAAATATGCAGACATGTGACTTAGTAACCAGAAGAAACACCTCCACCTCCCTTTATAATAGGACTATGACTGCAGCTGCATGGCTTGTGTTACAGTGCAAAAAGCAGCTAGAATAATCTTCTGCCCTATCACACCAGATACTGTGCAGACCAAGAGAAAAAGGAACATCGTGAGCTGATGTAAAGTTTTACAATTTGGATTGAAATGTGCAACCCAGAGTAGTGGATATGATTTAATATACAGTCACTCATACGTCTGCATAGAGTTTTATATAAAAGATAACACAAACTTTGAAGGTGTCTGCCATCGTAAGGGCTTCTAATAATTACATAATAAAAAGCTTTCCTGTAAATGAAAGAGCAATGTAATAAAACATGACATTTCCTTCTTTTATTATGTGCACTCCCTGTAATTTATGAGCATATGCACTCACATCCCATCTTGGCGAGTGATCGTGTATCCATAGTTCGGGTAATGCAGAAATGACACATTGACTCCGATGAGCGGTGTTCCATCAGCTGTGAGAACCTGGCCTCGAATTACAGATGCAAGGCTATAGGGAGAGAGAGAACAGAAAACTTCAGGTTATGTACATACTTGCTTTCTGAGAGGTGATTCATGGTATCATTCCTTGCTTCAATACCTCAGGTGGTTCAGTGTAAAGTTCCCGCATCATAAACCTGCCCAATAGTGAGCACCTCTAGCTGGAGCAGAAAAACACCATAAAATCTTCGTGCCAAAATAACCTTTTCTAGATTAACCTTTTATTCCCTATTCATTGCTGAAGAGCCTGACACATCGAGAACCTTACAATGTAACCATAATACTATTTGCATTTGATAAAATGTGTAGTTTATTCTAATAACTAACTAAACTTTAAAAACTTTGAAATAGTCACTAATTTTTTTTTCTTCTAACTCCACTCAAAACCTCACAGTTAATCTAGGCTTTTTAAGAACATGGTTGCTTTCTACCAGAAACATTGAAGGGAATGGAGCTAAATTGTTAGGACAGGTGTGGTGCTGGTTCTGTAAGAAAGTAGTTGTCTGTTTTTTTCTAGTCCTGGATAACCCATATGTTCACACTACGTAAGAGACCGGCCATTCCGTGACCCCGGCCGGGTCACGGAACAGCCGGTCTCTGGCCGGATCATCTCTTAAGTACCGGCCAGATGATCTTTCCGGCCGCGGAGCTCTGATGCGGGCGCATCAGCGCGCGTCTGCATCAGAGCTTCCCATAGCCCACAGTGAAGCAAGGGGCCGGAGCCGCTCGCTTCACTGTGTGAACTGACAGGTCTTTCTGCGGCCGGAATTCACTGAATTCCGGCCGCAGAAAACTGACATGTCAGTTGTTTGCGGCGGCGTATGGGATCCCGGCCGGAGCGCACACAATGTATGTACGCTCCGGCAGGGGTTCCCATAGAACAACAGGCATTGTTCCACCACGGTAAAAGTACGGCCGTTGTTGCCATCAGCAATATTTAGCTCTTATTTTAGACCCACTTTATCTCTACCTACTGATTTTAATGACTTATAATTGTTAATCGCATTTTAGATGTAAAAACAAATTGACATTTTCTTACTATGCAGAACCTATATTTGTCAAGGAAATAAGGCATGTTGTTCCATACAAATCACAGAGAAGTACAGCAACCGCTAACGTAGCTCTACAGTGTAAGACCCAAATATCTGCTTTCTGGACCCCATGAAGTAGGGCAGTGGTATATAAGGGGTAACTATCTGAACATCTGACTTTAGATAAGTATAGAGCATATACAATACAGTATGTTAAAGTGCAGGCTCCGGCCGCTTGCTTCACTGTGGGCTATGGGAAGCTCTGATGCGGGTGCGCGCTGATGCGCCCGCATCAGAGCTCTGCGGCCGAAAGGATCATCCGGCCGGGGTCACGAAACGGCCGGTCTCTTACGTAGTGTAAACATAGCCATACATTGTATAGACACATTGATATAACTTTTAATGTACTTTTAATAGAAAACAAGTTTTCCTTATCCGGAGTTCCCCTTCAAGTTACATATCATTATGTACATTATTTTACAGTATTCATAGAAACATAGAAACATAGAAGACTGTCGGCAGAAAAAGACCACTGGGTCCATCTAGTCCGCCCTTTTAGTATTTTCTTCCTTATTATCTTAGGATAGATATATGTCTATCCCAGGCGTGTTTAAATTCTGTTATTGTAGATTTACCTACCACCTCTGCTGGAAGTTTGTTCCAGGTATCTACTACTCTTTCAGTAAAATAATATTTTCTTACATTGCTTCTGATCTTTCCCCCAACTAACCTCTCACTGTGTCCTCTTGTTCTTGAGCTCAGTTTTTTACTAAAAACACTCCCCTCTTGAACCTTATTTAGTCCCTTAACATACTTAAAGGTTTCAATCATGTCCCCCCTTTCCCGTCTTTCCTCCAGACTATACAGATTCAAATCCTTAAGTCTTTCCTGATATGGTTTATGCTTCACACCCTCCACCATTTTTGTAGCTCGTCTTTGGACCCGTTCTATTTTATCAATGTCCTTTTTTAGGTGAGGTCTCCAGAACTGGACACAGTATTCCAGATTTGGCCTCACCAGAGCTCTATACAGCGGGATCACAATCTCCCTCTTCCTACTGGTTATACCTCTAGCTATACACCCCAGCATACGATTTGCTTTCCCCACCGCCTGGTTGCACTGGTGACTCATTTTAAGGCTTTCAGAAATCATTACCCCTAAATCCTTCTCTTCTGAAGTCTTTTCCAACACAGTACTGCCGATGTGATACTCGGATAGAGGATTCCTCCTCCCCAAGTGCATTATTTTACATTTGGAAACGTTGAACTTCAATTTCCACTGTTTGGACCACGTATCTAGCAAAGCTAAATCATTTTCCATATTACTGACACCTCCAGGAATATCCACCCTATTGCACACTTTTGTGTCGTCAGCAAACAGACAAACTTTACCTACCAACCCTTCTCCTATGTCACTTACAAACATATTAAAAAGAATAGGACCCAGAACAGACCCTTGTGGCACACCACTTGTAACCAGTCTCTGCTCAGAATATACACCATTAACAACAACCCTCTGATATCTCTCCTTCAGCCAACCACAAATCCACTGAACTATCCAGGGATTTAGTCCAATTTTCTCCAACTTCTCTATCAGCTCTTTATGGGGAACTGTATCAAAAGCTTTGCTGAAGTCCAGATAGGCGATATCCACAGCACCACCTTCATCCAGCACTTTTGTGGCATAATCAAAGAAATCAATGAGATTAGTCTGACATGATCGGCCCTCAGTAAAGCCATGCTGGTTTGGATCCATCAAATTGTTGATTCTTAGGTGATCCATTATCTTCTTTTTTAGAAGAGTTTCCATCATTTTCACTACTACAGATGTCAGGCTCACTGGCCTGTAGTTACTGGGCTCTTCTCTATTCCCCTTCTTGTGGATTGGTATAACATTGGCTGTTCTCCAATCATCGGGGACATCTCCTGTTAGCAGGGATTGGTTATACAGATCTGTCAGGGGGGCAGCAATCACAGATCTGAGTTCTTTAAAAACCCTGGGATGGATCCCATCTGGACTCATCGCCTTATTCAGCTTTAAACGGGCAAGTTCCTCTGCAACTTCAGCCTCTGAAAATACTGGAGCCGAACCCATATAGCTGGAGGCAATGTTGTGTCCAACCATCCTGTGATTGTGAAGGCCGCCTTCTGAAAACACTGAGCAGAAGTAACTATTCAAATAGTCAGCGACCGCCTTATCTCCATCAATAAACGTATTCTCCCCATTACTTATTTTAGTAATGCTGCAGCCATTCTTCTTCTTCTTCCTGTCACTTATATATCTGAAGAAGGTTTTATTCCCCGCAGTAACAGATTTTGCCATTTCCTCTTCTTTTGAGGCTTTAGCAGCATTTATAATCTGCTTTGCCTCCTTCTGTATACTTTTATACGTCTCTCTGTCAGCTTCATTCCCAGTCTCCTTATACTTCCTATACGCTGCCTTTTTTCCTTTTACAATGGCCTTAACCTCTCTAGTAAACCATAATGGATTCTTCTTCCTTTTACTTTTGCTAACTTCTCGTACATATAGTCTAGTTGCCTTTAATATGACATTTTTTAATTCTGCCCACTGAGTGCCCGCTCCCGATGTTTTATCCCACCCTCTTAATTCTTTATCTAAATACTCCCCCATTTTATTAAAATCTGTCTTCCTAAAATCCAATACTCTTGTTGTAGTATGGGATTGGACGTAGTCAGTTTGTACGTCAAACCATAGACACTGGTGGTCACTGGAACCTAGATTTTCTTCCACTCTAACTTCAGACACCCGATCCCCATTAGTAAATACTAAATCTAGAATGTTCTCTCCTCTGGTAGGCGAATTATTCCATACAATGTGTGAACTGCTGGTCGATTCCCTATTGACTTCAATGGGGCACTATATATTTTTAAAATTACAGTTTTCGATTTTCATAAAAATTATGGCAGTATGTTGCCCTTAATTCTATGTTGGGTGAACAACAGCCCAATATATGTATTGTGGGACTAACATTTAAATTTGCATACTAGTGCTACACCTATACAGCATGATACCACGGTTTATGGTAGCATCACTTTGATGCTTAAAGAGGTTTTCCAGTTAAAACTAACTATCAATTCTCTATGGAGCTGTCGGAGAGGGCTGAGTACAGCATTCGGCTCTTTCTGGTGGCTCCATAGAGAATGAATAGAGACCCCCCTTTTACCCATGGTTAGCTGCAGTCAGACACCTCTAGCGGTGACTTATTTCCTTTGAGAATGTTCAACTGGCAATAATCTAAAGTGTATGGCCAATGTTTTAGGTTCTATTTGAAGAACATGTGTCTTATCTCAATATAAATGCTTCATAGTTACAGGTGGTGCATCCTCTTTAAATGTATCAAGGGCTTCTTTAAACTAAAAACTCTGCCCCCCCCCCCAATATATTGTACGTAGTTATGAGAGACAATTTTTGTCACTCATTCTCTTCCTGGGCTGAATCTAGTCATTCAGGCCATACCTAACACTGTCATAACTGCTAAATGTACAGTACAACACAGTACATTGCCGCCGGTGACCACCAACCGCACATGATTACCCTAAGAGGGAAAAAGCAATAGCTGGTCACGTCTTAAGCAGAAGTTAAGAGTCTGCCGCACGTTGACACGAAATGCAGATGGAAGCCTGCAGAATTATTTCCCTCTAAAAGGCCTAATATTACCTAATGAATGGCAAGGTACTAAATGATTAGTCCATTCATTTACAGTAGCTATAAAAGCTCTCACAGATGAATAAACCTTCAAGATTTCGACATGTCAAATATCTGGCACTTGCATGGAGAAAAGTATTCTTTCCAATTAATTTTGCGGCAATTGGTACATCTGCTGGGAACAGGAAGGGAGAAGATTTAAAGGGGGCAATAAGGAACATTTGTGCAACAACTTTTAATCAACTGCTGTG
This sequence comes from Dendropsophus ebraccatus, assembly GCF_027789765.1. NCBI lineage: Eukaryota > Metazoa > Chordata > Amphibia > Anura > Hylidae > Dendropsophus > Dendropsophus ebraccatus. Next base: position 71,649,699 of record NC_091460.1, read on the forward strand.
ACTAACTGCATTAATACTGTTAAATTACCTTAGACCCAGGAGTTCTAGTGTAAATCATCTTCCTTCACTCAGCAGGACACAAGGCACCTGCTCTCAGTTACCGCTTGTATTTCACATCATTACCGCTTCAGTAAAATACCAGTCAGGCGAATTATGAAATCAGAGCTTCATAATGAATGTTTTCCTTCCAATTTATATTAATAAAATGGGGGGGGGGGGGGGGGAATTGGCAAAAGAAAAAAAATAGCTACTTAGGAATATTCAGAGACAGTGTCATCATGATTCTGAAAGCATTGCAGATATTGGATTTTCACATTCAGAATATATCAGACTGATGTCATTAGCACCTTGTGAGGTAGAGAGGCCGAGAATGGAATTCAATGTACTGCAAGGACATCTGGAACTAAATGTGTTGAAATAAACAATAGAAGCAAAATAGGAAGATATTTCTGAGCAGACTTTGAAAAATATGTGTGAAGAGCTGATAGATTGAGGAGGATGAGTAGAATTTGAATAAACAGCGCATGAAACTTCTCAAAGTATGCTTGAAATTACATAGCATCTACAAACTAAGAGCAGAGTGCAGGTACTGTATATGAAGAAGGTAGAGTCTGGGGATGTGCTGAGTTGGGATTATCTTCTTGGTATAGTAACACATAATTAGGAGGAGACGGGGCTTGTTCTAGCATATCCAATGGACAAATCTTATGCAAGTGGAAATTGGGACAAATAATGTTATTTAGATAACAACAACTTTAGAAGGTCTAAGATTTCCCTCTTGCCTCTCTTCATGTCTCTCCCAAGTAAGAGCCACAGTAATATAAACATACAGTACAAACAGTGTCTACCTAACCCAGGGATGCATGGTAGACATAGAAGAGGGGGGGTTTACTCCAACATCCAAGAAAAACTTGCAAGGCTTTATTGAGTCATTTTAAAATCGAAAATGTCGCAAATATAGGGGTCAACCCTTGAACCCCTTTCTGAATTCAACTAACAGTCATTTGTAGTAACTTTTGTCATGTCATTAAGCATGGTAAAAGTGACCGATTGCTCCTGAGACCTGCTGCAATCCTGAGATACTGTACCATCATAATCACTTAAAGGACAACTCCCACGAAAAATTTTTTTGGCTTATTTAACACACATTACAAAGTTATATAACTTTGTAATGTGGTTAAATACCTGGTCTTGCCCCCTTCCCCCCTTTCTGACCCCCGAGCCCCCCCTGGAAGTTAAAGAATGTATACATTACCTATTATGGTCGTCACGGTCCTCTTCTCCCGGGCGGCATCTGGTGACAACGACGTCAGAGCCGGGGGCGGTCCGGGTCTTCTTCCTCCTCGGCGTCTTCATTGAAAGTGAATGGGAGAGAAACGGCTGCTGGTGCACATGCGCACCAGCAGCCTTTTCATTGGCTGGAGCGCATCACATGGCCTCCAGCTTGCTCAGCCCCGATTGGCTGAGTTTGCTGGAAGCCATGTGATGCGCTCCAGCCAATGAAAAGGCTGCCGGTGGACCCAGAAGTAAAAGACATCGCTGGGCGGCGGACGCAGGTGACAGTGAGGCGGACGGCGGGCGAATGGAGTGGCGATCGTCACCGGAGGGATGGTGAGTATGGTGTCTGTGTGTGTCTGTGTTTTTTTCTTTTTTTGGGGGGGGGTCCCGCCGGAGTTGTCCTTTAATGCTACACGTCTATTTAAATGGTAATACTGTAGGAACAGTAAATAATGTTGTGGGGTCTCCTCAAATGGTCCTTGAAGATAATTTATTTGGTGTCTGCATATAGTTCCTCAAATTATTCTAGAATCAGTAAGATACTATAGAATTGAATCAAGTATCTGTAGTAAGTGCTTAAAAAAATTCTAATATATGAGGCCCCACTTTGCAACTTACAGGACTTAGAAGATCTTCTACCAACAAGTTAGTTAGAGATATCACAGAACTAGGGATGGTCCGATGGCCCGCCGAGGTTCGGGTTCGGATGAACCCGAACGCTCGGTATCGGATTTCCGCTGTCTGCCCGCTCCGTGCAGCAGGCGGATACAGCGGGAGGACCGCCTGGAAAACTGGGATACAGCCTATGGCTATGTCTGTATCCCAGTTTTCCAGGCAGCCCTCCCGCTGGATCCGCTCGCTGCACGGAGCGGGCAGACAGCAGGAATCATTACCGAGGGTTCGGGTTCGTACGAACCCGAACCGAACTCGGTTCGTACCATCCCTACACAGAACACCTTCAGAGGATCTTCATAATGTCTTGAAGGGTCAGAGCTGTTTTGGTGTGGGACATGATACTAAGCAAGCAGTTTTAGTGTTTTGGCTGACCATGCTACAAGCACATCTTCTATGCAGGTGAATTCTTCATTCATTGCTGCTCTGCTACTGTACGCTCATGTGAAAGGATCTTACAATGAACTGCCTTGCAGACAATGTGGTTCTGAAAAGGTATAAACTGGCATTTCTATAGTTTTTGTATGTCTGCAGTCACAGTATTCCAGTAAGGATGTCTCTAGTGCAATGGACTATGTATTCAAACCTGCCATGCTGCCTGGAGGCACAGACTGATAGCTTCACCCTGTTGCCATAAACTTTCGGAATCTTAGGTTGACGGCTTTTACATTAGTTCAGATTCAGAATAAGCAAAAATAGTTTAGAACCCAGAGCTACAACTCCCAATATGCACTAACCCACACAGACCTACTAACCTAGACAGACACACAGACCTACTGCACATTGTGCTCACAACTTCTTCATTGTGCAATGGTAACAATATGTACAGTAATTGTACATTATACCGGCCACTTAGCACTGCTGCTCTCTTCCTCGCAGGAGGCCCTCAGCCTCCAGGCTTGAAGGACCAGGTGCATTTGCAATCCCTATTGCTTTGCCACTGGCACTAATTGTAAGTACATCCCCTGCTGTCAGAGTATGAAGAATTAGCTGGGGTCTATGTATCTTTGATTTATTGCAGTTCTTTGTGAAATGAAGGGATTTGTTCACTGCATTTACTCAACATTGTTTTTTAGATTTTTCCATTCACTGTAATTGCTCCCAGGCTAAATCAGATGGTTGAATATTCCAAACCCACAAGTCAGCTAACATAGGCTTAGTGCTAGTAAACCTACTGACATAGACCTAGTTGACCAAGCTTCTTTTTCATACCAAACATTGAAGTGTTAATAAAGAAGCTAAAAAATCAAGTCCCCACCAGGTAGCAAACTCTCGCTGTTACAATGTTAGCACCAGTGATAGCTTTACCTTTTATTGAAAGGGTTGTCTCCAGGTATGACATGGGTGCTGTCAGGTCCTATGAGAAAGCTGATCCTATCATAGAAAGACCTGGCAGCCTGCTGGGACGGTGACTGCTGGCTCTGGCTGATAATGTCCTGTGGATCAGGTAGGCCTCGGCAGTACGGCTGATTCTGGCAGGCGCTCTGTAAGCAGCAGTCTGGGTCCATGCAGTCGATTAAGCCATCTGCCAGAAGAAAGAACCTTGATTGAATTCACACTCATCAGGATTACACAGTCTTTATTTTATTAACACCTTCCATGCTGATCTACATCCAAAATCATACCTTGTGCTGCTACCAAACTTGAAAAATACGTCAACATTTGTCAGAAAACGGATTCCTGCAGTGTTCTAAACTACCTTTAAATATGATCTAAAGGGACAAGATAGGAGGGGATAGGTCCTATTTGATGCTGCGCCTGTGCCTATTTGAAGCACATAGAGATCTGCTGGAGTGTCTGTGTTCTCTGAGAGCTGAATTTAATTAGATTAAAGAGTAGCGTGAGTCCTCGCTGCTGATACACTGCCGCCGTAGCACATCCTCCACACTTACATTCGCTGGAATTTGATTTAGATGTTGCACTGGTGCAGAGTTTAATAACCGTTATCAGTTCGAGTATCAGCAGGCCTGTGTCAGCAAGAGTGATGTCGAGCCGTCACACGCCCGCTAATTTAGCTTAGTAATGTTACTGTTCGGAAACTCATTTTTTGAAATGTGGCGACCCATTCCGCGTAATGATTAAGATCCTTGGAAAATATATACAATGCTAACTAGTGAAACCGCAGCGCTGCAGCTCTCAGATGAAATATACAAAGACATTGAGAGCCATCAAATGGTACGCGCCGAAGATCTGTCAGACACAATATCACCTGCATTTCTCTACCCGGATGGCATGACATCACCAAATGAATATGCTATCCCCAATCCAAGGACCCGAACAAGAAGTCATATGAAATATCTGGATATAGCTTTCTCCTAAAGGGATATAAAGTAGCACTCAGTGATTTATTACTAAATAAAGTTCACTTATTCTCCTGGGCATCATAGGGTATGGTTCCAGGGGGAAAAATCCTTGCATTTAGTAATTCATCTTTGTTAGTTTATAAAAAGCAAATGTACATCTGGCATGTAGTGTGTGGGTCATAAAAACTGCATGAGATTGACACATTCTGAACTAATCAGCTGGAAATGCATTTTTTACAAGCCTCTCTGTTGACATCAATCAGAGGAAGGATCTCATTTTCACCAGCCAAGATGCAGGGACATACTGTTTGTTATTTTTGCGTGGAGTTTATCAGCAACTTGCCCAAGCGAATGACGGATGGTTATGAATCTGGCTCTATATAACTGGAGAAAACATTTCTCATTCTGTCTCCGCACGTCAGTAGCCTCTATTATCTAGCATAACCAACAGAAACCACTCGCCCCGGCCCAACTGAGCTCAAGTGAAACTGCTCTGGATGACTGCTAGTTCATACTCCATTTATTTAACCCCACTGGGATGTATTGAAAGACAAGTGTACACTGTATTGTAGAGCGGGGATCGTTCACATGAGACTAAAACCAATAAGCATGTAGACGTTAGAGTATTAAGGCCTGATACTGGACTGTCATTATTGGGATATTTACCAATGGAGCTTTTTCCTGTATGCACATCCACCACCACCACAAAAACATACTATGAAGAGCCCAATGATCCATGTAAGCAGAACAAATGCAGTACAGAGAGCAACAAGGTCAGTGTAAATTATTTACTAAAAGATGGATATCACAACTCAATTTATAGGAACCAGTGAGCCATTAGCTACTATAAGACTGTAATAGATCAAGTTCAGCTGGCCATAGACATAAAATCAGGGGAACATTATTTATATGGAGGAGGGACTGAAAGACTGTTGACTTATTTTGGGATAAACTATGGATCAGACAGCATACATAGTGCTTTTCTGATACTTGTTGTCTCTGATAGATGTTGGCGTTTAGTTAAGCTTTATCCATGGATATGACATTGCCCCAATGAAATTGGTGGAATCCATCAATAGAAAATCTCCTGTCAATGACTGGCTTTCTGTAAGAAATAAAAAATGTATAAAAAAAATTCTGTAAAATGTTCTGTTCATTATTCTGTCCACCATTTTTAGACTTGTTTTATTACTGTAGTAAAATAATATTTATGTGTTAAAGCAGTCATTTTGGGACTTGGGTATAAACATTAATCATCATCATTCTGGTGCAATCTCAATCATATGAGGTGTTTTCAATAATATAGGACCATACATGGTGCATTGGTGGATATGCCTTATGTATGATCAAGGGCCTAGCAAAAAAGGGGAACACTATTTCCATAAAACCAACTTACTATCTGTTAGAGTTCATTAGGGATATATCTGATAATTTCCTGCTGCACAATTGTTGGTGGACTATTGAAGAGTCATATTCGAGAATAAGTAGCCCATATACTAATTATGTACAGGCCTCATCTGATGCATGTTGTCCTTGCCTGAGAGGGCTCAGTGATACAGATGGTTGGTAAAACATTCCTTGTTCATAAACCCCATTGGAATGTTAATTTAGAAAGAGATGACAACTAGAAATGATCGAACAGCACTGATGTTCAGGTTCGTACGAACCTGAACCATCTGCATTTGACTCCCGCTGCCTTCCCGTTCCGTGGGGAAGGTGGAGACAGCCTGACCACCGCCTGGAAAACAGGGATACAGCCTATTACCTAGGCTGTATTCCTGTTTTCCAGGCGGTACTCAGGCTGTCTCCACCTTTCCCACGGAACGGGAAGGCAGTGGGAGTCAAATGCCGAAGGTTCGGGTTCGTACGAACCTGAACATTGGCCCTGTTCAATCATCTCTAACAACCTTAGATGGCGCAATTTTATTTCACGTATGACCTAAGGTTATGTTGGCCACAAAGGGGAGTACAGTACATTATGTGTGTTCATTCCTTCCAGGCTAAAAACACTGTAGGGCCCTATTACCTGGGCTAATGCAAGATAAGCTCTTAAGATCAACGCTTGTTTACAAAGCTTGACTAACTTGTGTGCAAGGCTGCACAAATGATAGCTGGAGCCCATGTGTGGCCATTTGCTTCAATCATTCATTGGCTGCACATCAATTACTACACTAGGAGATTTGCAGCCATCAAACCACAGTTCTAATCTTTTCTTAGGATCCATTAGTTTGTTATGAAAAAAAAAAAAAAAAAAACACAGACAATACAGGGAGCATTTTTCTCAGTCTTTGATTTCAATGTTTTTGATGATTGAATATCTAAATGATGCTCATATTTCCCTGCAGAATATACTGCCGGTAATATAAACAGAAAAATATAGCATAGCATAATCTAAACTTTGCCCAAGACTACAGGCAGGTGTATAGTGAGGACAAAAAAGGAAAATACATATATTGATAGACCTTTGCAATGCTGGATTCTCAGCAGATTTGCCCTTGTGATTGCTGAGTGGTGCTTAATGTGCACTGATAGCACAAGCCGCTTGTTTAAGTAATTGTGTGGAGACACAGCTGCAGACTTATGGCAGGTCACTGGGTGAATCTCTTGGAAGTTTTGCTGCCCCCTGGAGTTTTGGGAATGGCTGCAATATGTATCATGAAAATACTTTACAGGAACAAATTGCGCTTAGGAGATTGGAATTGAAATAAATAAATCCCTTTCCATACAAAGAAATGCTTATGTGCCGAACACAATCCAATCAGCTGTAGCCTCAAATAGCCGGAGCTGTGATCACTAACAGCACTCAAGGGCTACTTAAATAAGATGCAATATTCCTGTTCGAAATGCCTTTGAGTGGCATAAATACCAACGCCTACAGTATAACCTACAAATGTGGCCGGTGAAGGCGCAAAATATTGGAATGCTTCAGGGACAATGGTAATAAAAGATACTCCAATTTTATGGATTATGTTTATAAAAAGATTATAAGAACTTGGTTCTTTCTAAATAATACATAACTTCTCTAAAATCCATATGTGTATGTTAATGTGAACAATACAATTCACAGTTTTTCCAGTCAACATAAAAAACACAGTCTATGAATACTACTATCCCTGTTCAGCTGCACATTCCCTCCCTTGTCCATAATGTTCTGTACTGCTTCCATCCCTGCAGCTACTACTAGCCACACATCTACTGCCTTGTCTATCGTGATCCATGCTGTACTATACTATGCTGCTGTTGTTACGGTCATTCCAGTTACTACTAGCCCTACACAGCCACACATCTACTGCCTTGTCTATCATGACCCATGCTGTACTATACTATGCTGCTGTTGTTACGGTCATTCCAGTTACTACTAGCCCTACACAGCCACACATCTTGTGCCTTATCCATTATGTTCCACACTGTACTGCTACTGCCGGGAAACCTATCCTGCTCAGGATAAATATAAGAAACCTGAAACCAGGGAGTCCTTAGAGTATCATATATGACTTTTTAAGGTGGTAACATCATTCCTATTAACTTTGGACATGTTTTGCAGACATAACAAAGCAAAAGCACAAACAACAGCACATTGATGTAGAGTAAATAGCAGATAGATGGCAGGAATGCACTCTGAGATGACAGCTATCCCAGTAGAGGGCTTGTAGACATATATCCAACAGCATCCATAAGCGTTAAATCATTTTAAAATATTTATTGTAGAATCCAAGCACACGGTGACATTTTGACCCCTAAGAGTTGTTTAAAACACGTCTATACATGAAGCCAACTGATAAACACACTTTTCTCAAGTTCGATTCTAACCACCGTAGGACCACCATCAGTTCAGGTTAGGAGAATTGCGGAGGATGAGGTTGAGTTTAAACATTCCATTAAACAGTATGCAACCAACTTTCATAACAGGGGATACCCCATATCTATAACAACCCAATTTGCCCAAGAAAAGACCTTGTAAAGAAAAAGGAGAGAATTGCCTCACATTTAAAGATTAACTTGGTAACTGAATATAATGGGATGAGTGGCTCTATAGCTCGCATTATCAACAAACATTGGGGAGTACTGAAAAGCGGGTTCCCTGAGGTAGAGATCTTTAAGAACAGGGCCCTATTATTGTTTAGAAAAGCCTAAGAGAATGGCTAGTGTGTGCAAGTGCAAAAACATCAACGCGGCTGTCACAATTATTATTGTGCCCATTAAAACCATGAAAAAAGGTGTATTATTTGTAAATATGTAGAGAAGGGAGATGCTTTCATACACTCAAAAACTGGTAAGAGGTACACTACAAAGCAATGCATCCCTTGTGAGTCAGACTGGACCATACCGTATATATTATTTGGGGTCCGTTACTATATGTGGGTGAAACCACACTTCATATTAAAACTCGCCTGAACAAGTACAGGTATACCATCAGGTTAGCCCATACAAAGTGCAAAGTGCGGTGCAACATTTTGGGCGTCTCATGAGACCATTTTCAAGCCTTGTGACGAGAATAATACATTGTGCCACACGGGATACACTTAGATACGGGATAATAAATTATCTCTGTGACTTAGGCTGTGTTTACACATCACATTTTTATGCATTTCTGCACCGTTTTCATCATGATTTCACAAAAAAAATTGTGGAAAAATTGGACTAAAAACACAGTGTGAACACAGACTTAAAAGTGTGGTACTGCAGCCCCTATTTAAAGTATAACTATCATTCTACACTGGTGGCAGGATACACTGTAAAAATCCAGCCACTGTACGCACCAGGGACAGAATTCTTCTAGCAGCACCATTGTATACAATGTAGTCAGTGAAACTGGGAGTGTACGCAGGATTTTGACAGCGTATCCTGTCGCCAGCAAGGAATGATGGTTACACTTAAATAGTGTAAAAAGGAACTAACCAAACAAGATTCTAAGCTGTTGGCACCATTCCTTACCCATTGCTGAGCTGAAGTGCTATTTTCCAGCAATTTATTTTTATACAGATATATAGAGATGTTAGATAGACAGAGAGTGATAAATAGATAGATAGATAGATAATAGATAGACAAAAAAACAAAAAGTGCAACAGCAACCTACCGTTGCAAGTGCTTACCGTATATACTCCCCATGATGTACACATGATAAAACCCGCTCTATAGATATTAAAAATGGGGACCTTAGCAAATTATTTAATCAAACAGAGTGTACCATGTCACCATGTTAAGTGTACTCAGAGACATGGTCCTACTCTAACATTCTAACACTAGCAATGACCTCTCCTGGGCTAAATATGCCTACAACTGGGCAGATAGGATCCAACTAATCTCTATTAATAGCACCAACATGACATGGGTGAAATGCAAGTCCACATCAGGTAGCCCCCCCCACACACACACACATTACAGGAAAAAAGCAAAAATTTGGCAGCACTCCTAGATAGATAGATAGATAGATAGATAGATAGATAGATAGATAGATAGGAGATAGATAGATAGATAGGAGATAGATAGATAGATAGAAAGATAGATAGATAGATAGATAGATAATAGGTAGAAGACAGATAGATAGATAGATAGATAGATAGATAGATAGCACAGAAGAAAGCCGCACATCTAAAAACAAAAGAGTGGGTGCTAGCGAAGAAAGTCCCTTGGCCGGGGATCCCAAACACAGTCTGCAAAAATCCGCAGCACTCCAAGATATGGTAAGAAAATTTATTCCATCAACACAGGTACAGAAAATTAGCAACGTTTCAACTCTCTCTCAGAGTCTTGGCTTGAGAATGACTCTGAGAGAGAGTTGAAACGTTGCTAATTTTCTGTACCTGTGTTGATGGAATAAATCTTCTTACCATATGTTACCATATATTTTTGCGGACTAGATAGATAGATAGATAGATAGATAGATAGATGGATGGAAAGATAGATAGATAGAGAGATAGAAAGATAGATAGATAGTGGAAAGATAGATAGATAGATAGATAGATAGATAGATAGAAAGATAGATGATAGATAGATAGATAGATAGATAGACAGATGATAGATAGATAGATAGATAGATAGATAGATAGATAGATAGATAGATAGGTAATGGAAAGATAGATATATAGATAGATGATAGATAGATATATAGATAGATAAATAGATAGATACATGATAGATAGATAGATATATAGATAGATAAATAGATAGATAATAGATAGATAGATAGATAGATAGACACTTTTAATTGATTTTCTAAGAGGTGACTCAGACACTGGAACAAGTAACAGTGCTTTTGTGAAATACACTGTTGCCAAGCAACTTTTCAAGTTTTGCGTCCTCCCACCCGAGCATACTGTAAGCTAAATTAGCAGTTCTAGTATCCATTTTTCTTTTTAATTCAACATAAATCCAGCACGATGTAGCAAGTCACAGATTCCCTATATTCTTCTGTACTTTGCATTACCTTAAAGTATAAACATCCTCCTTGATACATCAGTTCACGCCACTCCAGACCTGTCGGCATTGTGAATACATTTTAAACAGCAATGAAGCCCTAAAAGTCACCGGCATCAACACAGCTTCAGTACAATTCCTAATCATCCTCACTTTCCCCATATAACAGGTCAAATACAAAGGAATCAAAATAAGAACACATCACTTTGAAAAAAAGACGGAGCTTAAAGGCATTTGTTCAGAATGTATCTATAAGCATCAGTTTTAAACTGCAAAAGGATAAAAAAAAAAAAAGAAAGAAAAAGGTCACGGAAAGCCCACATCATAGCATCTGGTGAGATTTGAATGTAGCTGAAGAAATAGCAAGTTTCAGGTTTGTAAGAATCCATTTCATATAACAATGAGGTATGCTGACAAAATGTCAGATACCCATCAAAAGTAAATACATGTAAAAAGTAGACTAGATCTCTCATCTTACCTCCTTCATTGTCCTTACTGTCAGTACACAACGTTTCCATGGCTACATCACATCCCGCTCCTCTCCAACCTGGCTGGCACATACAGTGCCATCCATTTTGGTCTAAAGTGCATCTTCCGTTGCTGTTACAGAGTCCAGGACAACCTTCTGCAATGACACAGAGATAAGGAGAATATCAAGTGATCTGGAAATTCCTTACGGTCCCTGGCTTCATTGAACAAAACATAAGACACTTACAGGCCTTCATCAACAGCATAAACACTGTAATAGCACATGAAGAGAGAGCGGCATTGTACAAATTAGATGAGTCCTCGAATTAGACATAGGGTATAGTGAGGTCAGCACCAAAGGTCTGTTTGGCCTAACATCATATGCCCCTGCTGACCAGATAACATGACGTCTTTCCAATGTTCTGTTTCAGAAGAGTAGACGTTATTTTGAATTCCACATAAGAATAGAAGCATTATTATAAGCATAACAAAGGATTGGAGTCAACCAAAGGAAAGACATGTTGACTCCAAAAATATAATATAATAATATTTCAGGAAACTTTAGTTTTGAGCTTGAAGGGCATCAGCCACAGTATTATCTGGTCTCAGGGTGGCAGCAGCTTCATGTGAATTTACAGTGCTTTCCATAACTGCACAAAGTACCTGCCAGAACAGGTAGTGACGGTACTTTGCGTTGAGAATACATTCCTTTTTTACATAAGAAGCAAAAGCCCAGAAATAAAGTGAAGCAGCTTAGCGACTAGTCTAACAGACATCGGGGGGAATCAGGCTGCAAACAGAGGGGACAAAACCGGACAGGATTTCCAACTTAACGTAGGAGCTGTGCAGATCTGGTTACTTAGGACGGACAAAATGAAATACCAGAAGGACCACGAAAAGACATTGATAAGACTCAACAAAAACACGGTAGTGACGTGCTTCAAGACATAGAGCAGAAAGTGAGGTTTTCTTTGTGACAGTCTCCCTAGGGCCTTTGCAGTGTTACCTTTATATCCTATCTTGTCTGCTTTTATGAGCAAGAAGGGAAAATTTATGAAACAAATTACAATAATTTAATAGATCTGAGTATTAAAAGGTTTCAAATGTCTTCAAGTCTGACAATACATATAAAATTAACATAATAAACGAAAGAAGAAAAATAAGCAATGCTCAATGCTTTTTACAGAGAATTTTGTGGTTTATTGTATGAAAGAAGTAATATTGTAATTACTGTTTATTTTCCATTTTTCATTTTTAGTTACAATTCGATGTGGAAACTTTTTGTACGTATTCTTTAAATATAATATCTGTGAACATGGCTGCACTGAGTATATGTGTGCATTGATGTACAGTATATTAAATAATGTGTTTATTATGTTTGAAGACTGGCTAAGCCTAATGCAGATTTTATAAAAAGTTTATGTATACAAAAATCTAAGGTAACCATTTTTTTTTACAAAGCCATGCTGTATAATTAAGTGTGATGATTTGGATAAAAAAAAAAAAACTTTTGTATTTCTTAGTTACCACTTTTGGGATTGGTTGGGTGACACAGGTGTGGAGGAATTTTGTATTTTTAACCTACTTAGAAACTTGCAGCCTTCTTTATGGGAACCCATGTAAAGCTCCTCTATATGTTGGATAGTTGTTGGTCATTTGGCTGACAGCTACCTTTCCTGATCTCCCCTGTGTATTCATGTGTTATGAATGGAGAGAGGAGATGTAGGCTATTGCTAGACAGTTCTGGTGATGGCATTTTTATTGGGGAACAAAAGAGTTCAAAGTGAAATTCAAGTCCAACTCTCATCTAACATCATACACATGAAAGAGTCGGCTAAACTCCCCCATATATGGGGACATCTATATGCCCTAATCTTTTGGCCCACCATATACTGTTTGGCGATACAGAAATGAGAAGGTGGCAATGCATGGTTTGGTTATCTTCATTGTAGTTTATGGAAATAGTGAAACCTAGGCAATTAAAATTACAGTGAAGAGAGCCACGTGAAAACATGGTCTCTTCCTTTCTGAAGCACAGAGTAGAAAGAAAACCCCATATTTCCAATAGACAACAGTCTTGGTAGACACTCACAGTATTAGACATTAGGAATACCCCTTAAAGTTTAAGTGCACCCCTTAGGATTGGTTAAATCTGACAATGTGGACATTGGGCCATAAATGGTTGTGTAACCCTTTCCCAGTTCCAGCGAGCTCAGAAAAGCCCTGTGTACAGGTACAGACTACCTTAGTTACCAGTCCTGTCTCTAATCTTACAAATAGAGAGAGAGCTTAGGAAACAACACTCAATGGAGGCTTAGTTAACAGTGAGGAGATCATGACTAAAGAATTGTTAAAAGTATTTAAATTCAAGCTTTGACTGTGGACATATCTACATATGACATGGAGTCTGAGAATGATTAAGCATAGAAGACGTTGGGTTAATTGTATAATGGGTATAACAACAGCATACACAGCTAATGCCGTAACAAATAACAAAATAAATGGGGTTTACACAATAAATTAACAAAACAAAAAAACAGAAGCCATTAGATTGTTGACCATATGCGCCAGCACCAATATGGTAATGACCTTTCATGATCAGAAAATGTTTAAACATAATCACCTAATAAGCCATAGTATGATTTATGTAACAGGTTATACTGAGGAAACATAAACATAACACTGTCTTCTGGAATTAATAGCACAAGACTCAAACTCCATGTGATATGTCAACTGAAAGACACTATATATATATATTGGTCCAAAAGTAGGTGAAAAGTATGTGTAATAGGGTTATGAAAGGGGAGATTTATAAAACATGGTGTAAAGTGAAACTGTCTCAGTTGCCCCTAGCAACCAATCAGATTCCACCTTTCATTTTCCGATTTGTGAGGAATGAAAGGTGGAATCTGATTGGTTGCTAAGGGCAACTGAGTCAGTTTCACTTTACACCATGTTTGATAAGTCTCCCCCTTCATAACCCTATTACACATACCGTAAACTTTGGACCACCACATTATCTATCTATCTATCTATCTATCTATCTATCTATCTATCTATCTCTTTGTCTCTGCTGTTTCTGTCTCTCCATGGTGGTTGTCAAACGGTTAAGATCTAAGACCTCTACTTGATTAAACTTTACTATACAATATGAAACCGGGCCATCCAGTTATTAACAAGGATATTATGTCTCCCTGACTCCAGTCTAATTATTAGCTGCGTTATCTTTGCAAATTGGAGGGCATATTTTGCATAGCAAGCAGTTTTTAAGGCAAGGTACTTTATAAAGCTGAATGTGCCCGTTGCTTTTTTATTTCTTCCTTAAAATGTGGTTCCTAATTGACTTTCATCCCTGCATAACTTGATACAAAATGTTCTAATGGGCTCCGTTTCCTCCTTATAATTAGGACTTTCAGAGACAAAAGGGCTGCTGTCTTAGTTAACCTGTTCAGTGGGGGACGTAACATTTGTTGTAGGTCAATGTGACATTAATAGGGAAATTATAGCACTGACATTTTTAAAGGTGTATTAAAATACATTAGAACATGAAAGTGCTCACCCATGCAACACAGTTTTTTGTCATTTTCTCCTGTACAATATCTAGATATTGGATTGAAAAGAAATATATAGCAACAAAAGACACAATGGCAACCTGTGGGGAACATGCACACAAGGGCCACATTTAGATTAGGGAACGAGCGATGCAGAGGGTAGAGCAACATCTCAACAGCTCCAAGATCTTCTCTCATGACGGCCATCTTTAATAAGTATGTCAAATGCTATTTAAAGACTGAAATGATGAACCTGCATCAGAATTGCAGACTATATAGAAGAGGAGATTGCATATATAGGCTTACCTGTCTTACTCGTCAGAAGTTTTTATTTTTTTTTCTATATTTTTATGATATTTTCGAACAGATAAAACTTTTTTTTTTTTTACTCAACCAACAAATAATTTTTTTTCGGTCCTGATGTTTAAAGATGGCTGCCTTTAACTTGCATTACAATTTGCCAAAGTGACTTTGGTAGCATTACTTAAATTTGTAACATTTCCAAGTGATTAGATATGATTAGAATTAAATAGTAAAACATGTAAACTTATGTAACATGGTTGGTGGGCAAGCACCTTCATTTTACACCAACAGCAAATACAGCATTTGATTTCACAAAAAGTTCTGATTTGTTGAAATCTAAACTTTGATTTGTTTCATCCCTGTTCCTGTACACCGAGGGGCTTGGAGGTAAGCAGTGATGCTGTATGCATGGCTGCTTCCATTGACTAAATTTACTGGGCACCCGAGCCAGCCAGTGTACTATACAGGAGTAGACACTACTGTCTTTGATGTAGGCAATTGCAGGGCAGTATGGGCACTGCTGAATCTGAAAGGGGATAGAAATCTGACTCAAATCTGAAAGTCAGATTCACTTAATCTTGGGAGTTTAGCTCATCTCTAACTGTAATAAAATGGAGACCGAAAGAGCATTTCTAAAAGTCAACAGAGAAACTCCTTGGTTACTCAAATAAGCAAAGGCTATGATTAGCTTACAATGGGTTTGTTATAACCTGCTTTGGTTTAAAATATTAATTTGTTAAAATTTTTTATTATTATTATTATTATTATTATTATTATTATTATTATTATTAGTAGTAGTAGTAGTAGTAGTAGTAGTAGTAGTAGTAGTAGAAAAAGAAGAAATACTACTACTATTACTGTTTTTTGGAGAGCGATATCCATTTATGTGCCTTCCAAGCAATTGTTTTGTTTTTGTATTAGGTGGTTTATACTATTGCCACTATTAGCTACCATTATATTGTACGTGGAAAATATTTCTTTTGTTATAAAAAGATGCTACAAAGTAATAAAAGCACAATAAAACACATGAACTGTGCTTAGAAATGTTATTATATGAGAACAAAATTTTATTTCTAATATTTTTTTCTGTTGTTAATTGGTGGTAGGTTTTTCTTAGGCCTCAGTATGACCTTTGTAAAAAAAAAAAAAAATGGTTTGTATAGCAATTTTGTCTCTGTAAAAGTTTTACTTCTTTAAAATGTTCCATTAAAGTGTACACCAGTTGGAAATGTGTTCTATACAACTATACTGAAACATGCAGTCAGCTGCACCTTTCAGAACTTACAATTAAAGTTAATTATTTTATGGTAACCGGAAAAAAAAATTGCAAAAGGGCACTTTGTTAGCATAAGTTTGGCAAATGATACTCTACAGGCATATGAGGTGGTAAAACTGGGAAAAGCCCAAACATGGTTTGAACTTGAAATATTAAAAAGGACTTATTGTCTGTAAGTAAAAAAATACACAGCAAGGCCCTGAATGACATTTATTTTAAGTAGAAATGAAAGGACAGTGGCTACTCTGGACAAATGGTGGGCAACTGTAAATAGGGTAGGAATAAGCATTAATATGAAGGTGATATAGTAATAAAAATGCAAAACAAATAAAAGAAGGCAAATATATAAATCATAAGATCTGACTAAATAGTTAAAAGGTTCCTGTAATTTGGATTGCATGGCAGGACACCTTTAAAACTCCCAGATGATCTGTAGTTCACTCCTAAAGCAAGCAGTATACAGTGTTTGAAAGGGTATCCTGCTGTGAGATCCAAATGAGAGGTACCCTCTATAGAGGTTATCTAAATTTGGAAAATACACACCTACTTTCTTGGAGATACAAAACCAC
Source organism: Dendropsophus ebraccatus (assembly GCF_027789765.1). Classification (NCBI taxonomy): domain Eukaryota; kingdom Metazoa; phylum Chordata; class Amphibia; order Anura; family Hylidae; genus Dendropsophus; species Dendropsophus ebraccatus. The sequence goes on from NC_091460.1 coordinate 71,666,536, forward strand.
CTTTGTCCCATGGTTGTGTGTGGTATTACAATTCAGCTTCTTTCGCTGGTACTAAGCTGCAAAACCCCACACAAACTGGAGACAAGCGTGGTGTCGTTTCTAAGCCTAGGTAACTGCTTCAAGGAAGGCATATAAGCACTCCTGGCAGCTGTGTTAGTAGAGAACTATATTCCCCATCATATTAAAATGCTATTCCTTTTAGAAATTTATGGATAAATTGACAACTGGGTGTCACCTCCTGGGGCGTGTCCTGACACAGGCCAATCAGTGCCATCAGTGTCAAGAAAAGAATAAGGACTTAACCCTTTAATCAGGAACTGGCAACAACCTGTTGTTAATTTATTCATGAATTTCTGGGAGTGGTGACAGGTTCCCTTTACTTAAAATGGTAATGTAAAGTGTATGTATGTATACATTGTATAGTATGTAGTATAGCAAAAGTATATCAAAATTTTTACTGTGAATTTACACTCTGCATGCAGCATAATATTTCAACAAAATAAAGATTTATATAGTTTTACCACTGGGAATAGTATGTTAATTTAAGTTAATTTTAAAGGGGAACTATCAGAAGGTTAGACAAATCTAACTTGCTGATAGCCCCCTATAGCGCTGGGGACGCTGAGGACTACTACATAGGATATAATGGAGCTAGCAGGCCGGATGATGGGGGCGGGGCAGTCTTCTAACAGTGCTCCTGGCCGAAGAATACACCAACTAACAGCGCGGGACCACCGCTGAGGAACAAGGTAAGACACAAAACTTCCTCCTCAGCGTTCCGGGCACCATAGGGGGCTATCATCAGGTTAAATTCATCTAACCTGCTGATAGTTCCCCCGTAAGGGACAATTTTCATGATGAGAGTGTAATATACTATAATACAACTGGAAGGATTGTTCTAAAAAGAGAAAAGCCTGGGAACACTATAACTCTGGAGTATACACATTGGGGGAAATTTATGAAGACCAGCAGGCTCATACGCTGGTCTTAAATTATTACCTGCCCTTACCCTGTCAGTTTCACTAAAGAGGCGCAATTCTCTTAGGTAAACCGACCTGACCTGCTCCTGCCGTTTGGTGGACATAGACATCTACACCTGGTACACATGGGTTGATCAAGCACAGCAGGAGGCTCACCTCCCCGCCTTTCCGTGCCCCCCCTGACCGTTCGGCGAACGGGGGATACAGCTGGTGCACCCCAGGGAGATGGGGCGAATCTGTGCCTTCTCCCTGGTGTACACCAGTGGTGCAGCCAGCTTTTATAAATCTCCTCCATTGTGTACAGTATATAGCATTTTTTTTTTTTTACATTTATACTCGTTTTATAGATTCACTAAAAATATCCAGTATAGGTCAGATATAGCCTGATCTGAGGAATGCTTTTAAATACTCAGCAGGAGCAGTTATGGGGCAGAAGTAAAACTAAAATGAAATATAACTGCAATAGTTTGTATCCCTTCTAGTGCCAGCAGAATGATTGCATTTATCAGTACCAAAAGTTAACACAAAGAAAAACCAAAACTATAAAAAACAAAACAAAAAAAAAAACAACATAAAATAATTAGCAAATGCTGTACATGTAATAATGCACACATACAAACAGCATTGGTCAGTTGAGGAAAGGTGGGTGGAAAGGAGTCATGATATTTAGCTGAGTGTATGACATATAGAAATTGGGGTAAATATTACTGTATATATACTCCAATTTGTTAGGGTAAACAAGCAGAAAGAATACAGTACCTTTAACAATTTTATCCAAATAGTGAGCTTGTGAAGTTGAGAAGGGGAGAAGAACAAGACAGACATTTCAGGACATTAACTGTTAGCAAAGGCATGCAGATATAAAGATCATCTGAGGCTAGGGAAGGAATTTTGAGGTTAGGTCATCATTAGTTAAGATTTCCCATCCAGTCACTGCAACAATGATTAACCCAACACAAAAAATAAACCTGATAATTCCATGTATCAACCTTTATTTTACTCCAGAGCCATTCAGGACATAACATTACTGGCATTTAGCTTAGAAATACAGTAATTATTGCAAATATTAGTTTAACAAAGAGGGAATTTAGTTTCAATTTTAATATTTTCTGTTGACAATTACATATAGTAGATATACAAATATAACTATATAAATATGGAAAACATTAAAAATGTGATTATAGTAATCAGCCTGAATGATTTTAAAGGGATTATCCAGTTTGGACAACATATTTTTAGACTGTACCCTATTACTGAATTCTAAGTTATTAGAGTGGGGCCCTTCCTTGATGGCCCTTGATGGTCTTTCTATAGGACCAGTCCTGCAGTACACAAAGAGTTTTCGTGCCAAAATATTTTAACTGTGCAATAAAAAAATACACATACCTCCCCAGCAGCTTTATTGTCTTTGTGTCCGATCCACTCTTCTTCCTGTGTCTAATGATATTTTGTGCAGGAAGGAACTCTCTGCTCAGGCCACTGATTGGCTGAGCAGGCAGTTCCTGTTAAGCAGGAAGAAGAGGAATGTACGGGGGGGAACCCTTTAAGTGCTGTGTAATAGTTTTTCCACATAGAAGTATATATATATATATATATATATATATATATATATATATATTTTTTTTTTTTTTAAATCTATTCTGTATTATTGTACTACAGAGAGAATACTGTTGTTATGCTGTTGAAGAACATGGCACACATTTTTTCCTTATATATTCTGTATATACCTGTACAGGCAATTATATTCAGAGACATACAGAAAAAACCCATAGGACCTTAGATTCTTATGGATATCTTCCCAAAGGTCTCCAAACAAACATTAGTAAAAAGATAGTTGAGCCCACTTTGATGAGACTGCCTGACTGTCTAATGTGTATAGCAGCCAACCAACAATTCCTAACAAATGATGTCAGGGACTAGAAGGATTGGGTAGAACTAGAGATGAGAGAACTGGGTTCGGGTTCGAGTCGATCCGAACCTGAACGTTTGGTATTTGACTAGCTGGGGCTGCTGAACTTGGATAAACTCTAAGGTTGTCTGGAAAACATGGATACAGCCAATGACTATATCCATGTTTTCCACATAGCCTTAGGGCTTTATCCAACTTCAGCAGCCACCGCTAATCAAATGCCGAAAGTTCGGGTTCGGATCGACTCGAACATGCTCGAGGTTCGCTCATCTCTAGGTAGAACATAACCGCCTGACCCCATTGTTCTCATATAGATAAGTTGCCACTGGAGTCCTTTTCTTTATATTGAGAACACAAACATTCAGCAACATTCATGTGGTGTCTGCCAAAAGTGTATGTAAAATTGTATGAGCACCTTAACTTTTATATAGAAATAATATGGCATTGTATGAAGCGTTAAAAAGGGTGTTAACGCCTGTAATAACAGAGCACGCCTTCTGTCTCCTATAAGTCTATACATGCTATACAAAGAAATAAAGAGAGATTTTGTCTGTTTTGGAATAGCTTAGTGCAATATGGAACACTTCTGATCAATAACCCCCCCCCATACATAGCTGAATTGCCAGCTTGGTTGTTCTGTTCACAACAAAAGAACATTATGGTACATTTTGGGATGTTTTCATGAACCCAAGCTTCCTGTTATTAGACATGCATAGACCCCTGGTAAACTGACCAGACTAATGCCTCATTTTACATATGCACAACACCACATTTATATAAAAGAGTCCCTTAATCCTGAGGCACACCTTTGGGTAGAGGTACATTTTTTTGTCAGTCTCTATTGCACTGATTTTTGCTTTTGTCCTATGTAATAACAGGTATAATCACAGCTAGAAAAATGCAATCTGATTTTCCTAGATATTTCAAGACAAGACTCTTACCAGTGAAAATGATAGAATAGGAAATGTGGAGAGGCTTAAAAGCTCTCTCATGCAAGCCAGCCTATAGCAAAACAGGCATTCCAATTTAGAAGTCCATAGCATTGAGCCTGATGACAAGAAAGAAGCATTTTAGGGAGGAATAATTCCCCCATACGCTTGTACAACCTAGCAATTCTTTTGTGCAGACAGAGGCAATTATGCAAAATACTGAGCACGGTTATGTAGAGTAGTTACCTAATGTGAAAGTAGATGCTCTAGAGACATCTTTGAGGCCACCCTTGGTGTTTCATTTGGGTTGGTAGAGTAGAATATAGTCTAAATTGTATCTATTAAAGTAAAGGTGAACAACAACAAGTCTTTGGGAAATTTCTTTCAGTTTATTTGGAATCAAAATGGCCTGTGAAGATTAGAATGGAAAGCAATAGTTTTTTATGGTATATATTTGTATTTCTGAGTGCTTTGTTTTAATACAATGCTCATTTTCTTGTTACACAAAAGGACATTGAGGTATATCATGCAGATACTATGGGGCAATTGGAAAAAAGAGGGCCCATTTTTTGTTGGGGCCATCACGCTTTTTGCTACTATGTTCTAATATACTGCTCAAGAGTCTCCTTTAAAGGACAAGAGGGTGGAGAAAAGTGATGGGGTGCTGGTCAAACATACAGAACAGTTTGTATGGCCAATAGCCGTCTCCTGATTCCGTCCAGATATGGAAATGAAGATGAAGACTATACTGAGCTACCACAATCCCCTTCTGCTGCCATTATAACATAAAAAAAACAACTAAACAGGAAAAAACAAATATTAAAATTATCTCTTTAATTTTCAGAAAATGTAGGGAAATGACATAAAATAATCACAAGAGTACCTTTGATACTATTGTTGGTAATTATATCTTGATAGGTATTAAAGGTATATGCCCTGTTTAACAAATGTACTTAAAGACACTTGGGTGGTTGTGGTAATTGAGACTGGTGCCCATCCTTCTTTTGTTATAAAGCCCTCCTGCTACAGTGAATACCCCTCATTCACACCTTTATACCTCCCTCCTTTTCTCCATGGATATCTTTATACGTTGTATACTTTTATTAGAATTGGTTACCTTTAAAAGCATGCAGTACGTTCTAAGTATAATAAAATTGTTGGAGCCAAAATAAAGTAAATGTCATGGTTGACCGGAGAAATAGTTAAGTAGATTAGACAGATAACAGCAATGTCTTGAGGGCCTGGAGAGGCTATACTTGGCATACAACATTGTTATTCTAAGCGTCCTTTGCAGGACATATAATATGTCAGAAAATGCTAGTCTCCTATTATCTGTTCTGATCGTGGCCTCCTCTAATGACTGCTATTAGCATCCCATTAAAGAGGCACCTAGGTATCATCCTTAGATTATTCATGCACTAGATTCTCTAGATATGATAAAATGAGACTAGTCTCGGAATAAGTATATTAAAACCATTTATTCCAATCAGCTGCTGTTTTAATCAGCAGGAACAGCATGCCCATTGATTTGATGTTCATTAATTGGTACTCACTGCACTATTTTATTACTGATTATCCTGTCATCATGGATTAGAACACTAAAACAATTTGCATTACAACATATCTATCCCTTTCTATGAGTTCATATGGAGACTATGCGTGGACAAATCCCATTGTAATCACGTAACAGTCCATTTAGAGGGTTAATATTAAGCCCAGCAGGATCACTAATACAGATTTAGCCAGGATAATTACACCTGTTGGTGCACATTAGATGACTACTTAACTTTTTTCAATACATTTCTAACAATTTATAAAAAAAAAAAAAAAAAAAATTCTACGTTGGCAGTCATCCATTTTTCTATTATAATGCTAGTCCTAATGGTAATGTTAGTCTGCAATCAGAACAGTATGGACACTTTCTTAGATTTTTTTTTTTCCAGCTGTAATGATGGGATATTATCCTAATGATGTTGTTCCGTAGAAAGATGATGCTAATCATTGATCTGTTAGATGCAATAGTTCTGTGTGACAGGCTAAAAATTAGTAACATTAGTAATTACAGTTTATGTAAACTTTGAAGTATGTAGACTTCTACAAATCTGTGCCATATGTGGAAATAACGTGTCCATGTTGTGATAGTCCTAATAAAATATTAGTTACCCCCAATGAGTTGCTGCCATATCAGTCCACCAGTTTTGGAATAAAAACCTTTCCATTCACACCTGCAATAACCATTTCCATTGTTTGGCTACTACGCTAGGTGCAGAATAAATGACAAAAATATACCTGGCAACCAACCAACAGGCAACCAACAGATGCAGTGACCTACTGCATGGTTTCCTAGAGACCTTTCTGATTGTCTGACTCCCTACTTCGAGGGCAGCATTTTATTGTAATGCTTATGTATATTGGGCCTAATGTGTTTTACTGATACTTAGAGGGTATTTGGTAATTTGGCAAGCATTTAATATCCTGCACTGCATATCCACAGATATTTTGAAGGTTCCCTGTTCAGTGATCAATTCTCTCTTTATTTGACAGAATATCCTGCCTGGAAGGGTCTACTAAAGGACTTCAGGCCGGGCCTTGTCCACAGATACACCATTTCACTGCCAAGTGGCATTCAGTCAGGGCTGACCCAGGTTCTATCATGGTGTCCACATGATATGCTATTTTGACCATTATTTTTGGCAGAATTAACAATGGATGCTCCCACAGACACAGTTATAAAGATAACTAGGATGATCAGGATTAAGTATACAAACGTTTATTAATTAAAATGGAGATATACATACTGTATACCTTGACATCTATTTAAATAAAGAATTACACATGTCACATTACTGATTTTGAATATGATCAGGAGGGTTATCTACCTTAGGACTCCATATTAATCTATTTCCCCTTCAATAAATATAAAGAAAAACTCTGTTCCTAGTCTCCTTTAAAAACTGGAAAGGAACAGAAACGGAAAATAAATCCATCTGTGTGCAAAACCTCAACCTTAGAATGCTAATTCTCCAATTATTTAAACTCATGATGAACCCGAGCTGGAGTAAGATCCAAAATCACTTTTACCTTTTTTGGAAGTAAACAGGATACATGGGAAGAATTTTATGGACTGTGAAAACTTAAAACTTTACAGGTGTCTTGGCTTTTATTCCAAAGTATTGGAGGCCAAATTCTTCTTGGCATCTGGTATTTAGTTAGAAGGGCTTAAAATAAATATATATACTACTGTAGTCAGGGTACCTCAACTATCCCAACAATGCGTCCCTTTAAGCTCCAAAGCCAGGTATGACTGCAAGCTCTGTATACCTTACATATAATTGATGCATATATATATATATATATATATATATATATATATATATATATATTTATTTAGGGGCCGCAGATTAAGGATACAGAGGACATTATCTGCATCCCTGGAACATAATGTCCCATGCTTTAATAGACAATGAAACATTCTTTTCTTTCTTTTGACATTGTAAGTTCTTAACCGCCAATCAAGGCCAAGCATGACAGCATAAAACATCCTGTCATTTCTCCAATGACAGCAACACATGATGTAATACAATCCCAATATATCAGAACATTCTAGATTTACAAATCTCTTGCACAAATCAAAGGCGCATTTCATTATAGTTACACGCAAACACTCCTGACAAACATGACACGTTAAAAGCAAAGTCCTCTGGGAAAAACTCACACTGAATGACAGTCCTAAAAAGCTGCTTGGTGGGTTTGGAATAATAGGACAAAAAAGGAGCAAAGTCACAGTATATTTCTTACTTGTCATAATGTATAATTATACCTCCATGTACCCCGCTGCATTACAACATTACCAGGCACACTCCAAAATTTCACATTCTGTTCCTCTGTGAGTATAATCATGTGGCTTTATTCCCTGTAATTACCAATGACTCAATAAGTGCATTAGGAGCCCAGTCACTAAGGGCAAATATAACATGAAGTGTAATATACACACAGAACAACAGACTGGAAAAGAGCAGAGTCATACCGGGAAGGGAGATCAGGGAGGAAATGTTAAGCTGCATATGTGATTGGAATGTATCAGGACTCAGGAGAGATTTCCCACCGTGTGGATTTTACCAGGAGAAACACACAAGGAAGCACATATTGTGTTGCAAGCATGTCTTGGGACTCCTGCTCTTACAAAACCTGCCTCACAGCCATTATCAGCTAGAAACAGGCTGTGCTGTCTGGTGATGCTCTGTTATCCCAGATGTTAGGGCTAAAATAATACAGCGTGCAGCAGGTAGGTAACAATGGGACAGAAATAAACATACAGGGAACTTGGCTGCTGGACTATATGAGTGTCTGGCCAGGGATGCAAGTGGATTTTATTACACCGCTGACAACCAAGAATGTGTGTAATGTTCTCTTTTAATAGTCATATACTGGACTCCTTGGAACCAAAGCGCTTGGGTCCATACCATATCACTTAAAAAAAAAAAAAAAACCCTCAGATTTCCACCGAGGAGGGAGACATGTTCTGTTCTATAGTTTTCTCTCCCTGATCCTCATAAAATGCACTCTATGGCTATGTTTACACAACATTTTTTCAGCTCCGTTTAAAATGACGTCCGTTATTTTGAGTCTAAAATAATGGACGTTATTTAGCTGTCTGTCCTCCCCTTAGTACAATGACTGCTGTTTGCACATTATTTTGGTTTTGGGTTACTAATTGGACTTTGGGTGTGGCTTAATTGATAAGTCCATTGAATTTAATTTAAAAATGGAGATAGAACGGCGGACAAAGAAAAACTGTGTGTGAACAACTAATAAAAAACGTCCGCTGTTTGCAAAAGACATCTGAAAATAATGATCATATTCATTATTTTGACGTCCGCTGCAAAAACGTCTGTTATTCCATACACTGTGTGCATTGGACGTCCGTCTTCTTATTGACTTCAATGCATTTAAATTGTGGCAAAAACTGCTGTATTTTTTAATGAAAATTGGCCGTCTTTTCAATATTTTTGACGTTGTGTGAACATAGCCTTTAGGCTATTTTTTACAACCTACTTCATGTCCTGCATGAAGAAAGAAGCTCTCAGCTGAGCACTTCATCTCACTTGTTCTAACGATTGGTAATGGTCTCAGCACCTAGACCCCCAGTCATTCAAAACTTTTGACAATTCTTTAAGTTTTCAATACACATCATATTAAAGCTGCCAGGATCAGTTGACCATCTAATGTGCATAGGAGCCTCATAAATGTCAGACATGTTGGGTTGCTTAATGCCTAGTCCTTTGTTTTTAGGGAAGTAAGCCACTACCAGAAGTATCTGGAAGAGGCTTTTTCCCATTTCCAAAATCATGCACAGAGCATGCATGTGTATGTGTCGATAGGGGAAGATAACTATCACTTTCCAGGAGAAACCTATAGAAAGCAATGCGCAACTGATTGGGCAATTTGGCATAATAGAATAAAAACACCCCTCTCTGAGAACAGCGGTGCATAAACCCAAACAAACTTTTGTATATAGACGTAAGCACATTAGATAGATGTAATCATTACTGCATGAGTGGAGACATGTTTCCTATTTGTTTGTGAACCACAATTCCCAGTAAGCTCTGTTATCTGCGGGAACTGTTCTTCTTGGGTTGTCACATTTCTTCCCACTCCAGACATATTTATGACCCTTAGTCTGGGACTCTAAAATTCAAATAAAAGTTCTTACGCTAAGAGAGAAGTGGCTCCATTATGGATTGGTGACACAGATCACTACAAAATGCAATCTTTTTTTCAACCTTAACAATTCGCCAGAGATTGGTGAAGAAGGTTTGAGTGGTGAAGCTAGACCTTCATAATGAAAGCGGAGCAATAACCAGTGGCATATTACCATGCTTCAATGCATCTGCACTTACTTATTTTTTAATGAGGACGACTTCTTCCCGGTGTTGTGCGCTGGGAGACGTGCACTGACAACAAAGCCTGATGACAACAGATAAGAAAGAGTCTCCGTGGGATCTGAGAAGATTAACTTTATAACTTAGGCCACATTGAATGAAGCCTCTCCACCCCAGCTATCTTTCCCGGTGCCTGGCATTGCTTCACTGCTGTTAAACCTCGCAACTGAAGGCAGGACGCTAAATAAATAATTTGCTTTCCTGATTTCACAAGGGATCTTATTAACCCCACTTTATACTTTTCAGTTTTCAGTCAAGCATAGAAGTATCAATGCATTCTTATCAGTGCTATACCATGTATGCAGATAGAGCTATCTCCTATCTATTGTATTTCAATCTATCTAGTCCCAGCAGAACTGAATGTATCATGTTTTACAGCTCATCAGTATATGATTACACCTGTATGGGTTATTTGCCTTTCTGTCTATGCATTCAGTATATACATATGGTCATATAATCAGCATTCTCTAGAATTAAACACGCATCTTCCAGACGGCACTACCATTTCTTCAGCATTGATGTCAGCTTGTCAATATCAATCTGTTTTTCCTCCTATAATTTACTACAACATTCCCTTAACTTATAGGCAGTCATTAACCCCAAGGATTAAAATAAATGTTTTTCGGTCCAAATAATGGCATTTTAATAAAAGCGATTTTGACTTCCATTAGTGAGATCCCAGGAAAGTCTATACAAGTATTGATAGGAAATTTAAGACAGGCAGTTTGGGCTTTCAGGTCCATCCCAGTTTTGTGCGCAATATAGATTGGTGTGTAGTTTAAGGGGGCTTAACAATGTTTGGAAAGCATAATTCGTGTCTGATAACCACCAGGGATCAAGATGGAATTGTTTATTCCTTTGAACTATATCTTAAAAGCTGTAGACACCTTTGCATTGAATTTCTTTATTATTTATATGTTTCATGAATGTAAAATGAACCAACTTTCTCAATAGTCTTTATTAAAAAAAAATCCTATTATTTAGTTTCTCCTCTGAGAAAGAGATGTCAAAAATCTATCAGCCTGACTTTTTTTTTTTTTGCTTTTTTAGTGTTAAGGTGTCCATATACCTTCAATAAGTGGTGGCCAAATAATCAGTTATCTCTCCTGTCCTCCCCATACACAGGAACATTTGGTGAAGACAAGCTTCCTATGTTCTCTATGGGGAGGGTTAAAGGGGTTAACCAGTGCTACAAAAACATTACCAATTTTGCCCCGCTCTTGTCTCCAGATTGGGTGAGTTAAATGGAGCTTAATTGCAAACCATACCTGAAAGACAAGAGTGGGGAAAAAGTGGCCATGTTTTTGTAGCACTGGATAACCCCTTTAAACAGCTTTTAGACTGCTCTGGCGGTGGCTTACCTCTCTGAGAATAAAGGAGTCAAGCAGTGATTTTCAAACACGCCCGACCCCTATCTCCACCGACATCATCAGTCGATGCATGGTTGGAAAAGTCCCATACACTCTATCAGGAACAAAAGACCTATTGACTCTGCACTACAGCCTTCAGGTATATTCATATCCCAACACGAGCCTCAGGAGCAAGATAAATGCCGTATGGTGCACCTCGTTCTGAAAACTAAATTTTTGCAATCCGATAAAAGTAAGAAAAGGGAACGGGCACTCAACCAATTGTGTCTAGTTCTCCTTTATTTCATAAATCCCTTACAATAAAACTCACAGGGAGGGGGAGCATGCTTCTGGCATTCTGGAGAATGCCAGAAGCATGCTCCCTCTCCCTGCAAGTTTTATTGTATTGGATTTATTAAATAAAGGAGAACTACACCCAATTAGGTGAGTGCCCGTTCCCTTTTCTTACTTCCATCAGGTTGTTGCCGATACACTCTATACTGATGGCTAACCCATTGCTAGAGGAATGCACCTGCTACTGGATTTACCCACATCATGTTTGTTTGAATAAAGCACTGCTGGTGAGTTGCCACTCTGCTTATTTCTGAAATGCGTGAAAAAAAAGTATTTCCCACCAAAAAGAATACTGTCAAGACCGAAAGGCATTCTACATAAGACTAACCAGGAGTGCAGTGGATGGTTCTAGGCATCATTGTGAAAGAAATGATGCTATAGCAGAAGAGAACCTGCAAATAAGATGCTAATTAAAATCACTGAGCAGCGATCTGCATTTCCTTAAAGCAGCTCAGAATTTATTTATTTCTTTTTTTTATTGTTCATTACTCCCCAGGGGATTAATTAATGAATGCTTAATGATATTAGTCCACAATTAGATCACTTATGTTTAACCACATGGTTTCTATGCATACACATACAAATATAAATTTTGGGCAGATAGATAATTGTTCAACACTGTAGCAATTAAACAGCTGTAGCCTGTCTCATGTGTTAAGTGATGGAGCTGCGGGCAAGTGGCATAGCAGATGGCCGGATACGCCCATCCCAATGTTAAAAACTATTTTTTTACTCATTATTATAAAAAAAAAAAAAAAAGAGGTGTTGACAAATCAAAACACTGCAGCTTTTGCTCAATGCAAATGAAGCCATTTGCAATTTAGATTTACTTTCTTATCTATTTCATATATTAAAAGGCAGAGCTGAAATATGTTGCGGCACCATGATTCTTTACTTCTCTGGAACGCTGCAGACCTACAGCATAATTATCCGCTAATGTCATACAGCGAGAAATGCCGTACAGGCGCAGCTGGTAAAGGGTTCCTGTATATGGGATTTGTTTGTCACATAAGAGAAAAACACAAAATCTACCTAGAATTAATTACGTTCTTGGGGATTATAATGAATAACCCTGATCTAGGTGACCTGTATATTCTTCTTTAATGCCCCAAAACATGACATGGTATGGTCAGCCACCTCCTTCATAGCAAATGACATCAAGATCCCTCTTTCTTAGCACACCCTTGGAAACACACAGGATAATCCTTTAATATCTATATAGTTATATAGCTATAATCTATTTGACTCATATATGATTTATTTTAAGAAATACTGAATAATTGAAAATACTCTTTCAGCTGGTGTCACCTTCTTTCTTTAAACATCTACCGGATTGGTGAGGGCCACAGTCTATTTGCTCTATCCAAGAGTTAGAGTTACTTTGTATGTAGTGATGAGTGGATACTGTTCGATCGAATAGATATTCGATCAAACAGTAAGGTATCCGATTTATCAAATATTATGGAAAAGTTCGACGAATATTCGATAAATATTCAATATGCGTTCAATTCCCCAGCTTCCGGTTTTCAAAGTGGTCGAATAGATGTTTTTCAATAATCGAATACTTGTTCCCATAGACTTTAATGGGAACAAATATATGAGATATTCGTACGAATATCGAATATTCGAATATTTCACTATTCGCTTATCACTGTTTTTATGCTGTTACTGCTAAGCAGAATACTGGGACCAACACACGTGTTTGGGAATGGGCACCTGAATACTTGGACGGCCTGTTGCCAGCTCAATTTTGAAACAGAAGAAAGGATGCGTGGTCACCAGAAATGCGTGGATTTTGCACATTGGCTTGCTGCACCATGATGCACTTTTAGGCTATATTCACACTGCGTATGTTTCCGGCCTTAGTGCGAACCGCGAATATACGCACATAGTTTTGAGGTTGATGCGTTCGCTTGAAAGTATACTATATACGGCCGCACAATGCACACTACGTATGAGCTTACGGCTGGATCGTATACGGCGCCGTGAAAAATGAACACGACCATTGTTTGAGGACGGAAATGTTGAAACTCACGGCCGTGGATTTCCATGCGGTCCCGTACAAAGTACTTATTTCAGCCAAATTAAACTTGATTTTTCGATCCAAAAGGTTCTGTGTGGTTTACGGGGCTGGGCGAAGATTTCCAAGTAAATGACCTGCCTCAGATCGCTTCGAAACAAGCTTGGGAAGCTTAACTGTTCTACGGGCGTATGTTTGCGGTTCGTACGCATCTGCCCGCATGTCTACTTTTCCCACGCCCGTAGTTTCAGCCGCACATGTACGGCGGCGTATGAAATGTGTCCGGACTCGTACGCAGTGTGAACATAGACTTAACTGGTATGACATAAAGAATTTTTTTTTTTACTTTTAATGGTCACACTGGATCTTCTTGGAATTTTCTGCTCAGTTTTTACATTTAAAGTACTGGACCTCTGCATGAGGCAGCTCAATGCCAGCTCAATAGCCTCAAAGGCTATGATTACTCTGTGTTCACTAGCTATATCTGCCCCTAACACATACAGTACATGAAGCACATTTATACGGCCCTATTTATTTGAAAGGAAACCAAGAGTATAAAATGTTAGTATAATTCTGCATACCCTCTTCTGCTGTATGTACTGCATTTTTTGCTTTATAGGGCAAACTTTTTGTCAAGAAAATATCTTGCCAAAAAGTGCCTGCATTTTATTCATCTGGAGCCCGACAGTGTCAGACCACCCTGATTGTTTCGATAATCTTCAAGTGAACTGTGTAGAGACTGATAGTGAGATCAGTGTCGGGCAGGAGAGGAATCTGGATGTGATGTACATCACCTTCAGATTCATACATGTAGAAGCCCCATAGCAAACTCACCATGGAGGGAGCTAAAGGACCTGCAAGACCTTCAATAATGTCACGTGTCATGTGATTAGTAAAATAACTGGGAGAAGGGCTCCCTGGAGATACTGTATGTAGGGGCAATCTGTATTAAGTCTGTGTGTATGTATGTAACAGAGCTGTGTATGGTGATGTAGCAGAGGTGTGTGTGTGTCTGTATATTGGGGTAAATCAACCAACAAAACACAGCAATCACTGAGCTCAAGGAGATCAGTGAAAACATTCCAATGAAGTACTCAATCAAGAGTCTCCACTGATGCCCCCAAAAATTGAAATATGCAAAAAAGGAGGCCGTGGAGCCTCTGTTGCGAGTCTTAAAACAGGGAAATATAACTAGCCTGTTGCCACGGGGTGCCTCCAGATAGGGAGAGCACCACACCACCCTGATAAATAGCCCCTTAAGTCCCACTCGGTTGCGAGTATTGGAACATAAATAGGGAAACACCAGGATGGCCTCTTTTGTGTCAAAGTCTAATTCAAGGTGCGAGTATTGCGACATGACAAGGGCTTGCCAAGGCAGGCATCCATCCACAGACAGCTGTTTCAGGGTATTTGCCCCTCGTCAGTGTGGAGCAGGATTCTGGCTAGTTGGGGCAATGACAAATCAACCAACAAAACAAAACATCTGGCTATTCCCGTGTCTGGGAATATCTGGCTATTCCCGTGTTTTGAGACTCGCAACCGAGGCTCCACGGACTCCTTTTTTGCATTTTGTATATTGGGGTAGTAGCAATATATGTGGCTGTCAGTGTGCATGTTTATGTAGCAGAGCTGAGAGTGTGTAGCAGAATTGTTAGTGTATGGTGTTGTATCAGACTTGTGTGTCTGTATATTGGTGTAGTAGCACTTTGTGTGTCTGTGGGTATATCTATGTAGCAGAGCTGTGTGTATGTGTGTATTTTGATGTAGCAAAGCTGTGTGTGCACTGTGCATTTGCAGAGCTGTGTATATGTGGGTATGAGGTACTGTCATGGAAAGTGTTAAAAAGAACCTGTTATTTCAATAAACTTTAAACCCTTCACTGCATTAACGCCCTCACTGCCTTAGACCACCTACATCAAATATTTCTTTCCTGTCTTCATTTGTTTAAACCAGGGGTTCGTCCTATAGTCAAGTGTGTCTTATAAAGCAAAACATACGGTAAAAGCCCAGAAGATTGTTCTATTACATACAGAAAAATTCACAACTAAAAAAAATACTGTGCGGTGCATTTTCTTTTAAGAATTGAAGCCTATGGGTAATCTTTACCACTCTATGCCTGGTATTTCCTAGAGATATATAAATAGGGCAATCCTTGCGACATATGGTATAATGTGAATGAAAACTTAAATTTAATGTGAAAACCCATACAGTGCTTAATCTATCCAGATATAAATCTTTTCACAAACCTATATACAGTACTGTATGTTGGCTGGCAAAATGGTGACCATACACCTGATATAGCTATGAGCTAAACACTCATTCAGCTGATGACTATTTCTTCAGACTCCCCTATACAAATTAATGTTTGGCTTAGCCAAGCATGCATGTTTTTTCAAAAGACAGCTGCTTGTCTTTTACGGGAACAAAAAAAATCATTAAAAATCCAAGACACCCTATTTTTGTTTCCCATGTATCTGCGGTGAAGGTAAAGTTGGAACTCTATCATACATATTATACATCCACCCAGGTTTTTAGATGGGCTAAGTGAGGTTCTAGTGAATGAGGGTTACTTAGTCTTGAGGCGGAAAGAGCGAGCAAGTTAGTCATACTAATGGTGCATTTACACAGAGAGATTTATCTGACAGCTATTTGAAGCCAAAGCCAAGAAGAGACTATAAACAGGGAACAGGTCATAAAGGAAAGACTGAGATGTCTCCTCTTCTCAATTCCATTCCTGGCTTTGGCTTCCAAAATCTGTCAGATAAATATCTCTGTGTAAATGCACCATAAGGTTTTATAATTGAGAAGCTAATCATTCTTGAGGCCATGACCTAGAGTATAAAAGGTCACCGCTCAGATAGGTTTTAGTGCTTAACAAGTTGTAACTCTGCTGCCTGAACATTGCTAGTCTGAGTTATTGTTATTTAGTAAAACATACATGTCATACGTGATGACAGGTCCGCTTTAAGTAACACTAATATGAAAACAATAATGTTCAGCGTTCCAAAGCACACCCTAGAGATGACATTCATTCACATCCACATAGATGTTAGCATAAACCCCAATGTAGTCTGTAATGTCATTTTTCACATTGTTTGTGTGCCTATTCCCTAGCTGTGTGCATTTCATTTTCAGATTTTAAACTTCCAGAATGGCAGACACTGGGGAAATGTGCAGGTGACACAGGGGGTGTATGGACTACTTCTATGTGAACAAAGAAGTAACATCTTAGCGTTCACTAATGATCTCTGCTCCCAGTATACCAAGGAATCAAAATATATAACAAATAGCTGGTCTTTTGTAGTGTAAAGGAATTACAATTTCCCCTAGGCCAAATTTCCATTTCAATTGACAAAATGTACATAGAAATCAATGTGGCTCAATAAACAACCCAAGAGCAATTCAAAACCAGTTTTTATTACAAAATGGAGCACCAACTCCTCCTAACGTTTGTGTGATGTACAGTGCCTGCTGCCAAATGCCGCAATACAGCCTCTTTTCGGCATATGCATAATTCATAATGTATAACCTTGGGGGTAAGACCTTAGAGGGACATTACTGTCAGCCACTATAAACATGTGACACACTTTATGCTCCCTATTATAAAGAATACAGGGAGTATACAATAAAGTAAAAACCAAAGCTTGTCTTGGAAACAGTATTACATTTATGTTGTGTATGTGGATTTCACTGCAAATTAGCCTTACAATAATCTGCCACATGTAGACCTATTGAATCACTAAAGAAAAGAAAATGACAAATTCAGCTCTGCTACATCTATACCTTACTAATAATTATATTGCTGATGTTATCAATAGTGACAGGAGCACAAATGGAATATATACTGCTCCTATATCCTTTCACTGGATTCATAATGAACCTGCATAACATATCCCCCAACATATGGCAATAAGCACTATTCACTGCAAACACTACATCAAAGGAAAATTAGAAAAAGTGGAGAATGCAATTTCGCCCGCCACCTGCCAGTTTTGACCCCCCAAGGTTTAGCTAATAAAGTATAAATTATACTTTACTGTTGTCTTATTTACCATTATATATCCGCTCAGAGACTAGCTAGGTCTCATAGCCTGTACTGGTAGCTTATACTATACTGGTCAAAAAATATTCTTTGCTTAAGTAATGATTTTTTTCTTGACAGATTACAGGCAAGTGTTTAACTCCTCCCTAAAGAATGGATCTGGTTCTTTAAAATTGATGGGCTAGCCATAGGGTAGATTGGTGGGAGAGTCCAACATACTGGCAAAGCTGCAGGTGCATTAGAGTTAGCTACATAACAGTGCAAACAATGGATGCAGCATGACCTTAGCTAGCAGAACAAAAAATCTCCTCATACAAGAATAAGAGGTTTCACATGCATATTTTCCTGACGCAAAATGTGTCATAGAAAGAAGAGGCACAACCTTCAATTTCAGCCATGAATTTCAATCTTTTAACTGCTCTTTTGGAAACAAATTACTGTTGAGACTCTGTCTCCATTGCATAAGATGGTTGTCTTATTTGGCATTTACCAATGCTTAGCACACATAAACTAGAAGGCAGTAGGCGTAAAGTGAGAACTAATAGTGCTGTGGGCAAGCCCCAGTTTAACCTAAGGCACAGGCAACAGAGATCTGTGACTGCGCTCATTCATGAAAGGGGAAGAAAGTGTGGATAAAATACAAAGTCAGCTAAGCTGTTATACATTTAAGAAACTAAGTGACAAAAGACACAATGTGGAGCTGAAAACTGAGGTGGCTTAGCTTGTTTAAGCAGTAATAATTCTGCAGATACTGCTCTGTATACTGAGCAACACTGAACAACTTTCCCATTATGACTGCCTAATGCATCTCCAGTGTGAACATAAACCAATCTGGCAGAGTACGTTCTGAGAAAACAAGTAGGGCACATTAGTACTAAAGTGTACTAGTTTGCCTTCTTCATTCTGACCGATAGCCCTGCAGTCTCATCTACCCCAATAGATGCCCTACAATTATACAATGGGCAGCAACTGGGGTCCAGAACCAGAAATATTGCCGCCTAGATATTCAGGTTGTAAATAAACACACCGGAGCAATGAGATCTTTATTTCCATAACAGTAGGCAGCAAATTCACAATATGCACAAGTAAAAGCCCTGCAGACAAACAATACCTTAACTGCTGCACAAGAGAGCTGATCAGCGAATGAACAAGCTGATCAGAAGTGATGGTTGGGAACAAATGTTGCTATGACCGAAATTACTAACCTAACACAAGAAGTCCTCAATATGTTCTCAAGATCTCATTAAGGGGTCATACTAAAGGATTAGGATGAAGTGAAAGATTAGGGTAAAATCTTTCCATCTGTTTTATTAAACCAGACCCTAAAATGGACTAAAAATACAGACTTTCCTCTCTTTGCAGGAAGCATATCTACTGAAGTTTTTCTACATGTTATTTATATTTCCTTAGTGTAAGTATTTCAATATTGTGAACAGTATAGAGGTTGTTGGTGGGGACGTAAGGGGGGTATTAGTTGTACATAAAATTATCAGGTTGTTACACTAAAAAAGCCAGTAATGCAATACCACATGGTGAGAATAACTATGTATGAAAATGGCCCCAAGCAATTCCATAACTTACCAATTGTGCAGTGTTCTCCATTCCAGCCTTGGTTACATTCACACTTCCCATCTTTACACGTGCCATGTTCCAAGCAGCGAGGATGGCAAGCTCTTTGGTTGCAGGAAGGCCCCGTCCATCCATCTTCACATCTGCATGATCCACCCATGCAAACTCCGTGAGAGCCACAGTCAACTGGACAGATTTCTATAAAACAAATAAAGAAGAAAGCAATTATAGAAATTGGCCATAGTTTGATAATTTTCACTCCAAACAACAACAGCAATGAGGATCTGAAAACCTTGACAATGTTATGCGGAGGGAAGGCGACTTTTAGAAAGGCCTTTAAAAAAAAAAAAAAACATTTGATTTCACCGCTTTGTACCAGGGTTTATAGATGGGTAACATACTGTGATAAAAGGCATCAGTAGCTAATACAAAGTCGTGTTTTGCAGGCCCATAAGGGATACAGGGATTTTGAAATAGCCTATTATTCTTTCTATAGCCCTATGTTCATTTAGTTCAATTGGTTCCATGTGGAACTGTACTTTTGAATTGATTTGTTTTGCAGGTAAGCCTTTAACCCACACTTTAATAAGGATTGTGACTTCAAGTAATTTATCGCAATAACAGACTCACAAAGTTAAAGCTTACAAAAGCCTTGCCTATATAATTACAGCTCATGGGTAGATCCTGTCACCAACACAGATGAATGGAGGAGACCTCTGCATCATTACAGTGTAATAAACTGCTAAGTAAAGATTAACCTTTTACTCACGAGGAATGCTCTTTCTAGCCCTGGTCACACTCAAGTCAGTTCTAATAATATATACAGCCAGAACCTGTACAAATGCTCATTAAATATGACATGCGATAAGCTGGGCAGTGATAATACCTATCTGCTGTGAAGCTATACAAGCTCCTTTGATACTCAGGCTATATCATCTATAGAAATAGCATTCTTAGCAGTCAGAATTGCTTTCCTGACAATCATACTGCATGCTTCAATTAACGCAAGGCTGGGGAACAGAATTTCCAGTGGTATTAAGTGATTGATTTTATTATGCCAAGTTTTCCTTTATATTATATAAATGTCGACAGAAATAATGAGCCTACAAACATGGCAGTCATTTATTAGTCATTTGTAAAGTGTAAATAATTTTATTGGATTCCACTGAAAGTAAGGGGAATATCTAGACGCAGGACTTTTCAGGGACTTAAAAACTAATGGAAC
This sequence comes from Dendropsophus ebraccatus, assembly GCF_027789765.1. NCBI lineage: Eukaryota > Metazoa > Chordata > Amphibia > Anura > Hylidae > Dendropsophus > Dendropsophus ebraccatus. The sequence continues at coordinate 71,686,855 of NC_091460.1, forward strand.
ATCCAGATTATATAGTATCATTAATGTTAGATTGACATGGTCCACCCAGGCCCATACTTTATCTAAAACACTTCTGGACCAGTGCCTAGGGCAACACATTGTTGAGGGCGACACCTGTGTTATAAAGCCAATTGTTTTATACATAATATGAATCCATGTTTGTTTAAAGGTTCCAGAGCCCACTGGATCAATCATGACTGATGGGTGGCGCATGTAGCAGTACTGCAGCACCCACTATCTACTACTCCACCTACCCTTACTCCCTGCAGAGTGACTGCTGTCAGCACACTCTACATCCAGTCTACCAGAAGCTATATCTCAGAAAAAGATAACATGATACTAAGTTGTCAGAATGGGCTGAATATTTTACAGTATCTGTCCAGTACACATGGATGGGATTTTAGAAACCCCATCTATTTGTATTTAACCCATCTGTAGTAACCTGCCTGATTTTTTGTTCCCTTAGAGTTCTCTTAAGGCCCTATTAGAGAAAATTATTATTGTCCGTATTTGGCCGATTATCGCCCATTACGGCTGATAATCGCTTTGTGAAATAAAAGGCAACAATCAGCTGACATGCCCGATGTTGGCTGATTGTTGTCATTCACCATCTTTCAACATGTTAAAAGACTAACATCTAGGATAGCAAAGATCTCCTGCCATTGCTCTGTGTAATAGGAACACTGCTGTCTCCTAAGGGCTCCCCAGACGATCTAAAGATGGTCCAGGAAGCACCTCCCACAGCTCCCTGTAGCCTGCCGCGAGCAGGGAATGAGGATCAAGTGTGCACTGATATGACAGACCGGCCCCCTGCTTGCTCCTGCATAATAGGTCTTTAGAGTGATAAGTAGATTGAAGTGCCTGACATCCACTGCCCTTATTAAATCAGACAATAATCAGACAAGAGACAACGTTCACACAGCAGTGGGGCTGAACAGATGTCAGCTGATTGGGTGTAGAGAAGACTATGGTCAGTTAAAGGCCTATAATGGGAATTTATCATATCAATGAAGTAATAGAATGTCACTGTTTATGAAAACCTAATATTCCATTTTCAATGAGATACTTATTTCTATAAATGATCACAAACTGTGAAGATATGCTACAAAAAGTACAATGAATCATAAGGATGGGCCCACTAATCTGCTGCAGAAGAATAAATTGCCAGCCTAGCATTTGAGGTCATTGTGTTCTTGTGTTCTTTCAGTGAACTCTGTACATTACCATACAAGAACACCCATTTCTATGCAATTACTGTGGATAACAATGGCTTTTTTTGTATATCTGTTAGGGAATGACGATTCCCAAATGCCTCTGATGTTTAAAGGCAGAAATAAATAATAATGGTCTTTTGCGTAGATGAAACCATTTTCCCAATCTGAAAGGACAGTCCTTGTGTTACTGCTGCTGTCCTGAGGAAGCAAAGCTCCTTGGAGATGTATCAGGGCTGGCGCTGGAAATATTTTATCAAAATAATGACATTCAGCCATTTCCCCTGTGAGATCTAGATGATTCAAGGTGAGATGTTCTGCACATTTTTCTGCAGTCACTCCTGATGTCTATAGACCAATATCTTCCTCACTTTGACCAGTGTCCAAAATCAATTGGGCAATTACATGTAGAGCAAATAATGGAAGCTGTAAATTGATTCTTTGCAGTATGACACAAAACATGTCTATGTTAAGAAGAATGGTGTTGCCCTTAGGGGGAAGTCACATCTTGTGTTGCTTTTAGATAACAAAAGGCTGGGGGACTAAACTCTTATTTCTTTTCACAAAAAAAAAAAAAACACCCATTATTGTCCCCATTACCAACATCCCCATAATAAATATAAGCAATAAAGTGATCCCATGAGATTCTTTAACTACTGCTCCCAAACAATACTCATCTTTTATGCTGGTATTTCTACTTGCTGTCACAATGTGACATACAAGAAGCCAACAGGCAATTGATTGCATTGTACTTCCTGTCCAGATGTTGGTTTCAGGAAACATGGATAGTCCCCTGAAAAGTGTTGTCAACCAGAGGAGTGGTCAATAAGTCCAGGCAGGTGCTACACTGTAATTATCAGTCGGGAGATGAATTCTTTGCAAACGTGGAGTTTTGATTATGGCCACTTGTATAAGTGATGAAGTTGTGCGCTCAGACAGTGTGACATGGTAATTCCTGGCCATGATACTGGGAAATGTAGTGTAGATGCAGCCTGAATGGGATCTTGGGATCGCTTTTATGCTGCCTGGACCAAAAGTCAATGGCAGTGCTCGGAGGCTTCTCTCTGTCCTACTAGCCTTGATTGGTACATCTGTTATTTATGGGAGAGATCCATCAGTCAAAGCTAGAGGGGCAGGCAGAAGCCACTGAGTTCTACCCCAATGACTCGGGGTTCAAGCAGCATGAAAGTAATGACAGGTTCTCTTGAACATGCGTAAAAAGTCCTTTTTTTTAGCAGGATCTTTCATACTTGGTACAGCTAATAAAGGATGCCTGCTTATTTATTGCCATAGCTTATGTGTGCTGCTTATTCCGTAAAAATTTACAGTGATTCATGTAAAAAGGAAAATAATGTCAACCATTAAAATTCCACTTGGTGTACTTCTCCTGATCCTAGCAACTGATCAGCAATTAACCTCATTCTATTTGAATATTTCAATGAAAACTGATGCATTTTGGTTGCTACAATTTAACTGGCGTTCTGCAAATAGATTTCTATGTTAATGCACTCTCCATAGCACCTGAGCAAATGGGGATGTCTCCATTGTGCTCCAAGTCATTGTTATCAGTCCTGAATGACAAGGAGGATAACCTGAAATCGCTTGTTTATCCCTCATATTAACATTTAGGTCATGTGGGTTCCTTTAACTGTTTCACTTTCATATCTGTCCCATAGGAATGGGCTAATTAAAACAGAGACTTTGCACCATCATACTTTTTACCTAATCTAATGCAATCTTAACACCATCCATCAACCCATTTCTGTCACTGTTCCGTCACCATTAATTTTTACTGTGAGCTCTGGTGTGACAATGTATTGAAGGTACCTGCATAAATTTAACAGATACTATGTAAGAGAGCCAACATAAGTACAAGCGATAACAAACTGACAAGAATCGTGATAAAAGAAAGGGTTCTGCTTAGCAGAGCTTGTGGCCTGTAGAGGATTAACCTTCCACAAGATTACTATATTTGAACAAGGTCTCTGATGTATTAGGTGCAAGGAGACAGTGGAGGTGAGAAATTTCATAGGCAGAAATCACAAAATGGAAAGGTTGCACATGTGATGTATGTTTCTAAAAGAACTCTGCCGCAGAAGAACATTAACGTTCTATTGACTATTTACCGTCTCAATTCCATAAAAGAAGAAATATTAAAGTAGGCCGGCAAGTAGATAAATACAACATATTCAATTATACAACTAAATGAGTCTGAAAAACCTATTCAGACATACAGAGAATACTACACAAAACTGAAGCATATAATATAATGGCCCTAATAAAAATATATTCAGAAATAATGTGAAGTTTACTTACTATAGTAATAATGCTTTAAATGAAACCAGTTATAAAAAATACTTATTGGACAGACCTGATCCTATAGGACACAGGACAACTTTTTTTTAAATGGCCAATAAATAGGGGTTTAAAAAGGTGTCTGTAAGGATCAAAGGTGATTTCCATCAGGAAAATCAGAAGGAATTCTCCATTTGCAGTACCTATTTTTTTGGACTGCACATGGTGAATTCCTTCAGATTTTTTTCGGAAAACGCAGCCGGGTAACGGAATGGCCGGTCTCTGCCCGGATCATCCCTGCCGGTACTTAAGCGAGCCCGCATTAGAGCTTCCCATAGCCCACAGTGAAGGGAGCGGCCGGAGCCGCTCGCTTCACTGTGTGAACTGGCAGGGTTTCCTACAGCCACAATTGAATTGTGGCTGCAGAAAACTGACATGTCAGTTCTTTGTAGCCCCGTGCAGGATCCCGGCCGGAGCATATACGATAGAACAATAGACATTGTTCACCCGTACAAAGTACGGGCAACAACGGCCGTACTTCTACGTAGTGTGAACATAGCCATGTACTGCATTATTTACTGTTGGATGGGTTATGGGATATATTTGCTATTTTAGCTTATGTGTTATTGTACTGGGTCAGGTTGGTTGATGCCAGCAGTACCATTGTTGACATTTTAGTGTTTTAATGTAGAGTGGTATCTAGGGCTTGTTTCCCTAGCGTTACTGCTCCTGTACTTTTGCTGCTTATATTTTTGTATTTGTTATTTTTTATGTAATAAACAATTGTCTTGATGTGCTACCTCTTTTGTGCATATGCTTTTACTATTGGGCTACTGTGTTTTTGATATGCATTGGTTTAGCACTTAGGTTCATATGGTGGTGCCCACTATCTCTTTTTTGGTTTGCTAGTTTTCTTTTGCAATCTCTTCTACTCCTGTGCACTAACACAAAAGAGCTGCAAGTCTGATGGCAGAATAATACAAGTGATCAGGACTGCAGTTGGGCACCTGTGCGCTTTGGGAAACAGTGTTAAAGGGGTTATCCAGGGCTACAAAAACATGGCCACTTTCTTCCAGAGACAGCCACACTCTTGTCTCCAGCTTGGGCGGGGTTTTGCTGCTCAGTTCCATTGAAGTGAATGGAGCTTAATTGCAAACCGCAACTGAACTGGAGACAAGACTCGTATTGTCTCTGAAAGAAAGTGGCCATGTTTTTGTAGCACTGGATAACCCTTTTAAGGGGGGAAGCAATTCAGTGGAAAAAAAATACCATGCTGTGGCATGGAGAAACCTCACTGTCCTTCGTTGGTTGAATCCACTTGGATGAAAATATTACCTGCAGAATTGTTAGCACATCATACTCATTATGTTTTGGTTCTGTTATTACTTTTACTACGTTCTGGGTATAGTGATGAGATCCATGGTGAATCTGCAACACAATACACACATAACGTATGTGTTTTTTTTTAGTATTTGTGACACATCTGCATAAAAAAAAACAAAAAAAACAAAAAAAAAACATTTGTTGAATCATTTGTTGAAGATGTTTGTAGTCCAAGTGCCTGGGGCAATATAAGCTGTATATATGGACTTGCAAGTGATTGCTTAGGTCTGGATATCTGGGCCAAGTGTCTAACTGCTAACCTTTGCAAGAATCTAGGATCTATAAATCAATGGCAGACTATAGAGATAAGCTTTGCCAAGTTTTGTTCTCATGTTTTGATCTTGTGTTCTTAGTTTTTTGTTCCATGTTTGCATTATCCTGATTCTATTGTTTGAAGATTAGACTCATATCTTGTGAATTTCAGTATTTTTGTCTTTGCTGTGTTATTCGGGGTCCTGGTGTCTTCTACTTGTTTTGAGTCCAGGATTAGTGCAGGGAGATTGTACAGACACTAAAGGCCCTATTACACGGAACGATTATCGGCCATATTTGGCCGATATCGGCTGTTACGGCCAATAATTGTCCGGTGTAATACAACATAATGATCAGCCAACATGAACAATGTCGGCTGATCGTTGTAGTTGTTTGTCTTTCAACATGTTGAAAGACAAACGACTCATATAGCAGCGATATGCAGCCGTCGTCTCGAGGAATAGTAGTGGCGACACCACACTGCTGCTATCCGCTATGGGCTGCCCGAAGGATCTAGTGATCACCTGGGCAGCCTTCTCGCACCATGCCCCCCCCCCTGCTCTCACCCGTTGCTGCCACTGTGTGTAACTGACAGTGCTCGCTTACTCCTCACAGTCAACCCCGTGTAATAGGGGCTTTAGGTTTTCTGGTCAGATTAGGTTAGAGAGAGTATAAGGGACAGAGAAGGAAAAATAATACATTTTGTCTGCATGACTTTGCTTGTGACCGTTGGCTTTTCCCCCTATTCTGCCCCAGGGTACAGTATGTGAGAACTGGGAGTTATTATTAGGACCCAGGAGAGGTGACTGCTATAGGTAAAGTCAAGTTCTGCAGTCTAGTGACCAGCCAGCTCCATTACACCCAGCTATACTTTATGTTTTACAGTAACTGGGCAATATCTTATGTTGTATGTCTGTCTAATGTTAGATATTCCAATATCTGGCAGTGATATTATCGCTATGTAATGGCCCAAGGCATATTTCAAAACTCCTTCATACTCTTGCATATTAGAGTCGATAAGGTTGACAAAATGGGTTGTTTCCTGTAGCATATGGGATTTACAGTCCCACTTACAGACCCACCAAATCTATGGCCACCAATTCCTAATCTTGAAACCTGCTATAACTATACCCCTGACATTTACGACTACAGCCTAAATCATCTAAAGGCAAATACATCCCTCCAATAACACATAAACTGTTGTCTAACAAGAAGTTCTTTTTACCAAAGCCAAATCAGATTAGACAGCGGCAGCAAGATATGAAAGATATAACAAAGGCTTCCATTCCTTTATAACAGAACCCTCCGACACCCCTGTTTTCTCCAGAAATCATTTCTATCTACAGCAGGTTCAGTTTCTTATTAAGAGACCTGAGATGGTTTGATTAACTTCAAAGCTCCAGAATATCAACCTAACGGTGGGAGAGAGGGGTTTATTTCACCAGTCCCTTTTTTGTTCCATCTAATCAATTTTTCATTAGGGTGAAGGTGTTTATCAGCTTTTAGCACACAAGCTTTGAACAGTATGCGTCAATCTTTGTAATGAACTTATTAATTAGAGCTAATTTAATTCAAGTGGAATTGAAGGTCTAATTAATGGAATGACTGCTTATGAAGATAGAGGAAAGCTGTGCTGATCTCCAACCTAAACACTGCAAGGGAAAGATTTTCTTTCCCTGCAGCACTAGAACAAACCGATTCGCCATGCTTAGATTTATTACATCATGATTACAGATGTCTGAAGGTCACCTCCTGCTTTTAAGATTATGGGCTCCTCAAAGGTTAGACTTAAAAAGAAAATATACAATCTGTTTTAAGGCAGCATTAGTTGTCTCAATAAATGCCGCCATAAAACGTCAGTTCAACACAGGGAAGCGACAAGACTTGTTTACTTTGAACGACTGCTCGCTCTATGGACACTTCAAACAATATCTGTGGTGTAAAATTATTAATAGTGGGAAGTCTAATGCCTTGTTCTCAGACATTGCAAGTTTAATAGGAACATTAGATATTTGAAGGGTTTTTAGTAGTCCTTGACGATGGAATTGTAATGGCTAACTTTCAATGCAATGAATATGGAAGAGCAGAAACCGCAGTAAGACTAGGACTATATGGTGACTATGCTTGCATGACAGGTAAATTGAAGTGTCGCATGAGACAATGTATGCAAGTAGTTAGTAACTAACTAAAGGAGTCGTGCTGCGACATGCGACATATCATGACTGTTACAAAAAAAACAAAAAAACATTTTGGTTGCTATTTTTGTCATACAGTAAGTGACTTTGGCAATATTGATGATCTGTCTAACTTTTTTTTTTTTTTTTTGCAGCTGTAGTAACGTTGAATGACAGCAAGTTGTAAATTGCACAAATATTTTGGTTGTGCAACTAATGCTACGTTTACACGAGGCGATTATTGGCCCGATCGTACGATTAACGATTTCGAAGTAACGATTTTTAAATAACGATCAGCGTTTAGATGGAATGATATATCGTACAGAAAATTCGTTTTGCAATCGTTTTGCGAGCGCTTAAGCCTATCTCACACATAGGTAAAATCAGTGAACGACTGTTTACACGGAACGATAGGCAAATTTTTTGTGAACGACGATTTAAGAACATGTTAAAAGATCAAAATGAACAATTTATTGATCGTTCGCCGCGTTTACACGTACGATTATCGATCGTTATCGCGAAAATTCGCCCGATAATCGTTCCGTGTAAGCGTAGCATAAGGGTCCATTTACACAGAAAGATTATCTGACAGATTATATGCCAAAGATTTGAAGCTAAAGCCAGGAATGGATTTGAAAAGAGAAGAAATCTCAAGCTTTTCTTTATGACCTGATCTCTGGTTATAGTCTGTTCCTGGCTTTGGCTTCAAATCTTTAGCAGATATTCTGCCAGATAATCTTTCTGTTTAAATGGACTCTTATGGTACTTTTACACGGAGAGATAATTTGCCCGATCGCACGATTAATGATTTTGAATGATTTTTTTTATAACGATTAGCGTTTAGACGGAACGATACATCGTACGGAAAAATCGTTATGCAATCATTTTGCGATCGCTTAAGCCTATCTCACAAATAGGTGAAATCGTTAAAAGAATGTTTACACGGAACGATTTACGAATTTTTTGCGAACGACCAACGATAATTTGAGAACATGTTGAAAGATCAAAATGAACGATTTTTCGCTCGTCGTTTGATCGTTTGCAGCATTTACACGTACGATTATCGTTCGAACTCAATCGTTATCGTGCAAATTTGAACGATAAATCGTTCCGTGTAAAAGGTCCATTGGTCGCACAACACGTCACCATGGAGCCCTAGTCTAATTGATTTAATTGGTTGATTCTCATAGTCATGCAGATAGCAGGTGGCTCTCATTACTAGATGCACTTTTCTCCTGGAATTATGGATAATTGCACAGACCGGCCAGCAGAGGCCGCCAGTATTTAAAAGTACTGGGATCCTAATCAACTGAATATGATTCCTATAGTTCATTCATTGTTAAATCACACAGCATTGGAAGCACCTAACAATGAGAAATAATTGACTGTGTACCATTAGGTCAATGCTTCTTTTTGAAAAACTTTGAAAACAAACAAAGGTTAGAAAATACATTTCATATATTCTGCCCATGGACCCAATAAATGTTTTTCAACTGCTTTAGTGCTTTACACATTGTTAGCACCTATGGTGAAGTTTCTTGTTTTCTATGAAGGCATCTCTATTATTACGACTGCAAGCAAGGACACAGCTGTAAGTGATTTCTGCTTTCCTATTAAGTCACTGGTTCCCGATGTTGACACCTTATAGATATAAAATTGTGTGATTACACTAGATGTTCATGCTGTTTAAAGCAATTTACTATTATGTATGATCCTAGGTAAGCATTGGTTTGCCTCTGAAGGACCTGCCAAGGCATTGAGAGTAGGTGTTCTGCTAGTATAAAATGCACCCATGGCTATGATGCTTTACAATGTTATCAGTAAGGGTCCATTTACACAGAAAGATTATCTGATAGATTATCTGCCAAAGATTTGAAGCCAAAGCCAGGAATGGATTTGAAAAGAGGAAAATAATCTTTCTGTGTAAATGGACCATTAGAGATATAATTTTACTACCCTGTTTTAGACACAGATTAGTACCAATGAATGGAGGAATCTGGGTCTAAGCTACCCACAGCAGAACCCAAACAGATCCCACATCAAGAAGTAGGATTTCTTTTACCTTAGTCAGTGTCCCATTGTCCTATGGGACACTGACTAAGCACAGATTTAACCATAGATTCTGATTAGGCATTTTAAATCTATGTGAACAAAACTCCATGTGAACACACCCTAAATACTTTGATGGTGATAGCCTGAAAGGTTAGCCAAATTGTAAAACATACTAGGTCCAGTGAGTAACTTTAGTCTTACCAGTTGAACAGTCAGGCCCGGTCCAGTTGGGATCACAAGTGCAGCTTCCAGATTCTTGAATATAAGTGCCATGCCCGGAGCACTGGTCAGGGCACATAGATTTGAGGATTTCACAGTTGGTACCACCCCATCCTTGGTTGCAGTGGCATTCACCATGAATACAAACCCCATTATTGGAACAAAATGAATCCAGGCAATCAGCTAAGAAAAGAAAGATACATTAGTTGTTGACTATTATTATCTATCTTTCAGATTTTTCTCAGGGTAAATTACAAAAACGGCATAAAAGTTTTTGCCTTAAATATCTTAACAGTGAAAGCAGTCAATTTGAGAGCTAATAATAATAAAAAGTAGATAATAATAATAATAATAATAATAATAATAATCATAAAAAAAAGAAACTAAAAAAAATGTACATACTATCTGGCACTGACCAAGCCACAATGTGACAGTTTCAGCAGACAATTTTTGTTTTAATGTATCAGCTGAATACTCTTCATCTTCCTGGACTGCCATTAATGTGCTCTGGATGATGAGACTTAATTCAGCAATTTGACTCAATAAAACGTTACACTTGTAGGGTCAATGGGCTGAAAATTTAATTCCGGGGATTTAATTGCATTCCTTTGCACATGCAAATCAATAAAAACAATTTGATCAAGGAAAGAAAATGGTGGCTTCCTCCTGAAGAAGCCAAGACAAAATGGTCTGTGCGCTACATAACAACATCACAGTTTTCCTAATGATATCTCATAATGCCAAAAGCCATGGATCATGTTTCACCTCCGTTCAGATTCCTGGAGAGTGTTAAATGTATCGGAAAGGAACCGCTTCTCTTCCGTAGATTGCCACATTTTATATATAAGCAATTATATGTACAGTATATAGTGTCTTTGAAATGGTGACTGTACTACTACATAGAAATAATGCAAATAGGAGACGGATACCCGTGTTTATCCAAAAATAACGCAGGGTTTTATAAAAAAAAATTCTCTGAAACAGGGGCTAGAGCCTATTTTCGAGGTAGGTCTTACTTTTACCCTACAAGTCCTCCACAATTCCTTTCCTGTACTCCACAGAGTAGCTTTTTTATTTTAAAAAAGCACCATTATTAATGCAGTATATCAGTTAGAGATGAGAGAATCCGAGGACTTGAGAGGCAGGCGGTGGGTCTCGGAAGAGGGTGAGCGGATTTTGCCCTGCCATGGCGGAGAGTAGCAGGGCACTTGTCCAGGTTGAGAGCTACGGTATGCCTATTCTCTGTCTTCGTGACATCAGTGATGGCTGGCGGTGCTGACTGTAACTCGGGATTCTTTTTGAAGTAGGGCTTATATTTGAAGTCTACTTCAAAAACTTAGGGATAGAGAGGGCTTAGTTTTTGAGAAACAGGGTAAAAGATCATGTTCTTTTTACTTATCGGTTTCAATTTTCAAATTGCAATTTTTTTTTTTTTTAATCTTTTCTTTTTCAGTACATTATTAAGAGGGCAACTGCCTGAGCTGTTTTTTTTAACAGCATTTAGAGATTTGCTTTACAGCAAGCCCCATGAACATAGGCAGCAACAGTATGGAGCTGACTCATTCACATCAATAGTTTCTATTAATGCTCTGTGACCTGGGAGAAGAGGGGGAGGGTAAGAGCTGGCCATTTCCTATTGTGAATGGCTTGATACCACCTTATCTATATATTGGTGTCACTTTTCAATGTTTTCCTGCTAATAAAGAGAGGGCTGCTGAAAAGTCATTTTTACACAACAAGAAGTTTTACTATATTATTATAAGGCTTAATGGTTAGAATCCAAACAGCAAGATTTCAGAATTATTGGAACATAGACAATACAATGGGGAATTTAAAAAATAAAATCACCAAATTGTATGTATATGATGTTAAATATATATATATATATATATATATATATATATATATATATATATATATATATATATTATTTTTTTCTTTTTTTATTATTATTTTTTTAAATATATATTTTATGATTACAGTTCCCTTTAAGACCTAGGGTTGTATATACATAAAATTAACACACTTTTAAAGTGGTGTAAACTCAAGGTGCTATAGTATCTGAATAATAAAAAGCTCCATTGTAATATGCTTGGCAACCAATCTGATACCAGCTGTCATTCAGTAATGGAAAGTTAAAAAACATGATTGGTCGCTATGTACACATCTGTTCTTAGACATGAACTCTTTCAAAATGGCAATTTTATTTACCTTCCTCGCAGTTCTCCCCTTTATAACCTGCATTGCAAGTACAAGAGCCCATAATACATATTCCATGGCCACCACAGATAGGATCCACACACTGGTTACTGGGCACATCACATTCGGTTCCTTTCCAGCCACTATAACAGAGACAACGTCCCTTGGAGTACTGACCATTTCCACTACACAAAACAGGACAGGCTGCTGTGAAATATAACATGACAAAGGAAGAATTAGGACACATTGCATTGTCACACAAGCAGTCATTGTGCTTACAAAACAAAAAACAATATAGGATGAAGCAAACAAATATGTCAGGCGTTTGGTGCTGTAATAGCGATGGCTAGCACATCTTAGCATTGTGTGTTTAACAAAAGAAATCTAATATGTGTACCTCTTGAACAATCAGGGCCTAAGAATCCAGGAAAACAGTGACAGGTTCCCGAAACACATTCCCCGTTTCCATGGCAATTACGCGGACATTCCACAACGGACTCTGCAAAAAACAATCAGATTTGGTAAGTAAGACTGTTTATGCAAGTCTTGCTGAGTTGTTGCCATCCCATACACATGTACTCTTACGCTTCCTTTAATAACTGTCAGGTATTTTGATCATTTAGACTTGCTTAGTAATTCGAGGAAAGCAAATATTGACTTATTTCCTATAATTGCCGGTTGTGCTGGATGGAATTAGAAGTTTCAATTTGCTATGACAAGAATGTCCGGAGCGCAGAATATTTTTAATGCAGGTTGACTAATTTAATATGACATTCTAGCTCGCTGCCATTGCAGATACTTATACCATAATTAGCCGAGACATAAATGCACGTCAGTCACTCTGTTCTGTAGGCAGTGAACTCAGACCTCAGACTCCATATAAAATAACAGAGAAGCGGAAGCTAAGAAATGACTTGAAAAGTTATCATACAGCATGAACTCTGCTGTTGCACCTTTTCTTGGCTGTCAGGACTGCCAATTTTACACATTAAGTAATATCAATTATTTTAACTTTTAACCTAGTGTATACTTACCTATGAAGCGGTAATGAATAGTGACAGCTTGGCTTGGTGCTGTAACAACCCTTGACTATAACTCTGCTAACTACACCTACGGGAGTCTACCACTTTGTGGAAGAGAGATAGAGATAACATTCACATTACATACTGTAACATTTTCATATTACAATACATCCATAAACATTCAAGACACCTAGGAATGGGGCCACTCACCAATTACAATTGTGTTAAAAGACACTGGTTCAGGGTTCTTTCCATCATTGTAAAACGCAATGTGCCAGATGCCAGAGTTCAGATACTGGATGAAGCCAGCTTCGTGAATGCTGACAGACCTTGGAATGCGTCCCGTCTTTTCAGACTCTAGAAGGTTGCGTTTTTCTCTTGAAATTAGTCTGCTTCCTTCCAGAAGTTCAACAAAATCGTACTGGAAATAATTAAGACAAAACAGGGTGAATCTAAACATCATAGTGGTATAAGTAATACTGTATGAGTGTGTAAGTAGAAGGTAAAACAAGGTTATTTGGAGCCTTAGGCAAAGCTTCCAAGTTGCTCCCTTGGCCAATTACAGTCATACTTTATAGCCTGATATTCTGCATAGTACAGCTATCACTTTAAAGGTATTCTCTGCTTTGGAAATTCCTATTCTTAGAAAGGTTTTATTTTTATTTTTTTTGCCAATACACAAATAGTTGTAATCTGTGGGCAAACCCAGCAGCAAGTGTTCAGTTTTCCTGCAGCTCCAACATAGGGCAAACTAAGCATTACACAGTATCCTTAAAATCAATGGCTTGTCTCTGTAATACAGGAAAGAATAATACAAGCCACCTAAAGTATAATACTATGAAGTTTATATCTACAGCAGTGCTTCTCAAACTGTGAGGCGGGCCTCACCAGTAAAGCACCCCCTAGTTGTTGGTGAGGCCCAGCTGAGGAGCCAGTTTTCACAAAGTAACTATGATCTGCACCGTCCTTTTGCTGTTTGCAAAAATCTCAATTTTAGCAACAATATTAATTTATTTTGTACTTGTGTTATTAGTATTTAGAGCTTGGAAGATGGGTAAAAGGTAGCCCTAGCATTGTTTTCAGCTTTTAAATGGACTTTCGCACACATGGTGAGGCCCAGGCACCCTCTTGGTCAGTCTGGTGAGGTGCGGGCATTGCCTTGGTCTGTTGGGTGAGGCTCCAGTAGAAAAAGTTAGAGAAGCACTGGTGTACAGTATGTAGCTTCCCTCTACTCTGGCCAGGAAATGAGAATCCTGAATAGAGTACACTCTTCATTATCACTAAACCAGATAAACCCTTAAAGTACTGTACATGATTGGGATGAACAACAAATTTATCAACATATAACTTGCAGAAAGTTGAAACAGAAATGTGACATTGCACCCAATATACTTGTTCCAAGTATCTACTACTCTTTCAGTAAATTAATATTTTCTCTGTTGAATCTGATTTTTCCCCAACTAACTTTGAATTGTGTCCCTTGTTCTTTGGTCCCTTTTTAGTAACTTTTTAAAAACACTTCCCTCCTAAACTTTATTTAGTTTTTTAACATTTTTGATCAGGGACCCTTTCCTTCCTTTCATCCAGGCTATACAGGTTTAGATCCTTAAAGGAGAAGTCCCATGAGAAAATAAAAATCACTGTCAGGAATGGGGGTGCAGGAACATAATAAAAAAATTTTATTTTTCCTTCTATAAGCCCCCATAGCACCCCCTCTCACCCACCGCACTCGGACAGCTGTGTCATTTTATTCCGCGTTCCTGCTACGTCACAGACACGGGTTTTGCTGCTGCAAAGTCATGACCCCACTGATTGATTGCCTGCTCAGCCAGTCAGTGATTTCAGAGGTGGTCCCAGTCACTGATTGGCCGAGTAGGCAATCCATCAGCTGGGTACCTAATGGGCACTGGGATGGGTAAGTGTACATTCTTTATTATGTTTCCACATCCTGCTCACACAGTCTCTTTTTTTTTAAATCCTGCATGGTTCCCATGCTTGGCCTCAGTCTTTCCACGTTCAACAGGAGCACTGGGAGTTCATGAGAAAAGACTGGTGCCAATTATAGGAACTGGGTGGCGTTTCCACCAGGATCCCCACTCCTCAACAATTGGCTCTCCACCAGGATCCCCGATCCGGCACCAATCGACTAAGGTAAAAGAAAAAGCTATATACCTCATGGTATATTCACTTTAAGTGTTTCCTGTTATGAATAGTAATTACTATCAAGTAAATTAAACAGTTGTTTTGGCAATAAACACTATGGACACCTTTAGTGTTATAGTATTATTGGGGTTCAAACATTTATTATATATAATGAAATAAAGCAAATCTACTATGATAAAAACATATAGGCTTATCCACAATATGGGTCTAATTGTTATGTCTCATATATGCAACAGGTACCACATGTGAAAGATATTCTTACCTTAAGGCAACTTTGTTATAAAATTCAATGTTATTGGCAATCTGATTTCTGAATATTCAAATAATGATATGTTCTATAAAGAGTATCCTAAAGGCAGTTTAGCTGCAGTTTAAGAACATATTTCCTCTCAATTACTGATGTAATAATATGTACAGTGTGGAATGTTAATATCATGGAATATCCAAAGGCTAGAGAAACAAAACAGCTCACCCTGGGTATACATTATCATGAAAAGTATTAAAAGTATTGTCAGGTGACTTTTCAGAAGCTATTTTGTGTATATAAAACACTGTAACATTGTAATGACACTATTTATGGTTACTGTACCCAGCATTTATAAGAGGTTTTCATCCTCTAATGGCTTAATCTTGAATTTTCCACTCCAGAGAGGACAAGGCTATCTGCTACAGTGCCTCAGATACTGTACTGCAATAATCAGCAGTCTAACTGTGAATCTAAAGCTGGAGTGAAGCAGTAGAACATCAGAAGTAGCAGTATGAAAGACATTATAGAGCAGTAAGGAGCAGTCTTACTGTGAATCTATCACTGAATGGGTGCAGTAGAAGACTATAAGCAGCAGCATCATGGAGGACATTATACAGCAGTGAGCAGTCTTGCTGAGAATCCAACACTGAGGTGAAGCAGTAGAACACTAGAAGATTCAGCATGGAGGACATTCAACAGACATAATCAGCAGGCTAATTATCAATCTAGAACTGGGTTGACGCAATAGAAGAAATAGAACCAGCAGTGTCTCTGTGTCTGTGTTTCTTCCTTACTGCAGGTGATCATTCCTCCCCTTTCCCTTTCCATTGTCTTCTTTGGGCAACAGCTTTAATGTGATTCCTCAATGAGATGATAATTTGTCTTCATCTCTACGTCTTTACACTTTAAAACAATTTGTAAACTGTATCTAACTTTTGCCCCATATATTCAGTATCCTCAGATATTGTCATGTCCTTGTCAGAACAAAAGTTACTTCATAAGACAAGAAACACTGTTTTCACATGACAGCGATTGTTCAAGGTTCAGAGGCTTATTCTGAGAGGAAGGGGGAAAAAAAACATTTGGAATATATGTTTGACAAGGACATTTGACTAGAATCAGTGTCTGGTAATGTTCTTTCTACAATTTAATATGCAACTGTCTGCCTGTGTGCTGCGTGGCCTGTCCCTCACCTTTGTCTCCGCTGGCACTGCGTATGCCTGTAGTCACAAATCCAAGCTCCATGTTCTGATTTTATACACATTTATTTTTCGAGAAACAAAAACCTAATCTGAAGACCTTGCCGTTAATCAGCTGAGGTGGCTTCACACTCATCCCACCCGCTGGATCTATTTGCTTTGCGAACATTAAATATCATTTGTAATTTTCTCCACTGTGAGAAACTGCAGGAAAGGTACATTGTGGAAATATAAATATATCCAGGGCCTAGCAGCAAGAAAACTCACCGTTAACTAGATGGAACCCGTGGCTTTCATATAAGCAATGCAGAAGGGAAATGGAGTTGCCCAGATTTGTGGGAGATTCATTAGCTTGTCTGGGTCTTTAGCCCTTCAGCTTCTCCCAGGGAAGGTTCTACAGCAATTTAAGCTGGCTAGAACAACAGCAGGGGTACCGCTCATTGCCAGCATCAGTCATTCCCACTAAACTTTCCAACAATTAAGTGCCAGAAGGCTCACATTTGCCCTACGTTTTATGGTTTATGAGAAGGAAAAGGAAACAGACTTGGCTTGCTATGAGCATTTGCTTTTTCTATACTGAGTAAAATCAGTTTCCTCAAATTTGTAAAAAATGAAAATTATATGAAAAATTAAAATTTTTGGTCTGGCATTTCAGTGGTTAATATTTATATAGCCAAGGAGGTCAAAGTATTCCCGAGGCTGTCCTTGTAACCCATGGGAGAACTTTATTGCTCCACATATAATTGTTCTTGTTTGCAGTAGAAATAGTGCGCTTTGAGTATTTTTTTAAATACAATAGAAAACTGAAATCATTTAACTTCCCAATCTATTACATTCAGTGCTTCCAAGCCAGAGGTATCTGCGTGAGCATCCCATAAAAAAAAGGAATGCTAATGTGTAGTGTGGCATCAGGCACCATTCACTATATTGGCCATAATGTAGTTAGATAATGACTACATTTGGGCCAGTTCCTGCAGGTACATGCCTATTTAGTGGCCTGTTGTGCTATTGAGTCCTGTTTAGTAAGTTTATATGTGCAGAAAGTAGCCATTAAAGTGATAGGAGCCCGCTGAAGTACGCCAAATTCCATTTTTTTTTTTTTAACAGAATTTTGCACAGAATCAACATATATTTAGGAAGTACTACATCTACAATGCCCAATTGGTGACCATTACAACCTAGTGTAACAAGATATTTTTTATATTTCTTTCAAACCAACATTTTTGGTTTTTCCTACATTCATAGTTTTCTATATATCAAAGCAAGATCTTTTAGGTAATAAATAATAACTTTTACAGTAGATGCCCAGTAATAAGTAACAGCACTTTCATAGGTTTGTTCTACAAGGTAAGGCTATGTTTACACAATGTAAAAAATAGAGAAAAGGCGGCTGATTTTGATATTTTAAATTATGTTTTTTTCCCGCAAATTAACTGACTGCAATGGCAATGCATTGAAGTCAATGGGAAGACGGACGTCCAATGCACATAATGTATTGAATAATGGACTTTTTTACCGTGGACGTCAAAATAATGAACATGATCATTATTTTAAGATGTCTTTTGCAAACAGCAGTCATTTATTATTAGTTGTTCACACACAGTTTCTCTTTTGCCACCGTTCTCCATTTTTACTATTAATTTCAATGGACTTTTCAATTAAGCCGCACCCAAAGGGCAATTAGTAACCCAAACTAGGATAATGGACCAACACCAGTCATTGCACTAAGGAGGGGCCAGACAGCTAAATAATGTCCATTGTTTTAGACTCAAAATGACGGATATAATTTTAAACAGTGCTGAAAAAACGTTGTGTGAACATGAGCCTAACATTTAACATAGCACTAAATATAGAGAACTATATTTGCTGAAGCTATAGACTTCTGAATACTGTTCAGACATTCAGGATAATTAATTTTTTGACATGCAGGAATCTCTGTGAAACTCAATTACTATTAATATCATTAGTAAGATACAACATCTTATGCCAACATTTTATGGGTTATTTGGAAAACCAAATTGGTAACCAGTATATTGGCCCCTGGCCTGCTCCTTCTCCAAAATCCAACAGTATAAGGTAACACTCCAGCTGCTGCTACAATGACGAGGGTTAACCACAGCAAGAAGTTTTCTCTTTGCATATGGGACCGATGAGGCAGATACACATTACAGTCATATTCCTGATGGAATGAGAACAAGAACTTTTTGTCATAGAATATTTGTCAGGTAATATGCAAGCTTCATAGCACAAAGTCACCAACCAATACTTTTAAGGATCACCATTCAAGGCAGTAATGTACTATTCCATTTCTCTGCCTATTGGTTTCCATAGCTGAGTTCCTAGGTTGTGATATGTCTATGTATTGTGTGAAATGAACTACACAGAAACCTCCAATCTATTCTGTCAAGTCCTAGCAGCGAGTGAAATGGAAAAGGAAACCTCGGGCACGATCAATTTAGGTTAGGGTTTAAGGGACAAAAGGCTGAAGTTGGGGAAAAAATGCTACAAAAATGTGATAATGCTTCATTAAACCCAGTGCTGTCTCTTTGACATAACATGACAGGCTCATAGGCCTTTATACTAGGACACAATGCAAAGCAGGTCAAGTGAACTATTTACTCAGTACAGATTTGACACACATCTTAAAATGTATTTTTGAAGTCAATGACAGTAATGGATCACCACAGGGTAAGTCTGCTGTGCCTTTTTTCATTCACACTTGAAAGGGTCCGGACTGTGTACACTGGCAATCTGCTCATTTCAGAAAAGTCATCATAATGAAACACTTATAACCTAAGACACCAAGGCAACAAATGGGCCTCTAATGGAGTTCTTAAAAAAAAAAATGCTTAAAGGACTGGTTGATTTCCCCCTTCCACATTATTATTATTATTTTTTTAATTTTTGTGGGTTTTTTTTGTAATTAAGTGTAAAGTTGCAATTCCAATGTGACAAACATCATCTCAGTGGATATCTATATTGCTGTGTCAATGTCTGAAGCATCAAAACTGAGCTTTCTACCTCTTTTCCCAACTGCAGCCTTTTACTTTACCTAAAGAAAAAGTTTCAAAAATCAATTATCTCTTTTCTAAAATCAATTGCAGTCATTTTCAAAATCAGCCTTATG
This sequence comes from Dendropsophus ebraccatus, assembly GCF_027789765.1. Taxonomy (NCBI): domain Eukaryota; kingdom Metazoa; phylum Chordata; class Amphibia; order Anura; family Hylidae; genus Dendropsophus; species Dendropsophus ebraccatus. The sequence goes on from NC_091460.1 coordinate 71,706,398, forward strand.
CCAATGGTAAGAAGGTATACTATAAATGTAAACTTATGTTCTATATTCTGTTTGTAGTATTATCATTAACCCCGTTGTATGCATCTTACAATATGAATAAATAATAGAAATATGTCCCTTGCTGTTTTATGATGAGGACCCAGTCTATCTACAGACTGACGTTTCTAGTGATCTGACATCAAGATATGATATATTCTTGTTTGAAGTGCCTTTAGAAGTCACGATTGACTGAACGTCTGGGCCACAAGAACGATAACTGTATTTTTTGTCTGGCCATTTAAACGTATCACACATGCCCTGTGTGCACAGTCGATAGCTATAGATTTTAGAGCTGCACTTCTTGCAATATAAGGGTATGGTCACACTGAATAAAACAGGTGGATTTCAGCCTGCCTCAGTGTTTTAATGGGATGCCTCATGCGCCTCCACTCTCCGATGCTCTCCACTCAAAGAATTGGCATGTTAATTCTTTGACATACCATTGACATATCGAGGCAGGCGGGATTCTGAGCAAAGCCCCCACCGTGGAATCCTGCCTGTTTTACTCTAAAACAGCCTAAAAGACCCTTAGGGTGACTGTCTGAATTAACTGCCATGTATCAGCTAAAAAGGCCAATTATTGTTCTACGTAAAAGATCACACAACAAAGGATCAATTGCTCATTCATTGGCTGATCACTGGGATTGCTCAACAAATCATCAATATTTGGTCACTCATCTCAGCCTATGGCCAACTATGATGTAAGTAAAAGGTTGCACAAGCAATTCAACAAGTATATGTGCAGCCCTAGCTGTACAATCATTCAGTCGTGTAATGAAAGTAGATCTGCTAGATCAATGTTCTTATTGGCTATGGGTCTGTTTAGGTAAAAGGACTTTTATGATGGAAGCATATAGAGATATTTAGAGATATTTGCACAAAGGAATCCTTTTGTGAAATTTATCTTCAGGGCTAGTTCAAGGGATTAACCCCTAAAGCAATCTAAGACCTCTTTCCCATGGAGTTTTTCCACACAGATTCTGATGTGGAATCCAGAAATTCAGGTCCCATTGTTCTTAAAGGGAATCCATAAAATAGTTCATATGGTTTGATTGTTTTCCCATCATGGATTTAAAAAGTGTGTTAAAAAAACTGAAATAAGTAATTCAATGCAGAAAGGGGCTACTTTACTTGTTGCCCATGGTCCCATTTTCTATACGCTCAGCCCTGCCTTCCTTCCTGCTGTAGTGAACCGGAATTCCAAAGGGATTGTTACTTGGGCCTTGTGACATGTTTATTGTGTACTGCCATCAAGACACAATAAACTGTTGGCAATGTATTTGTTCCACTCTGAATGGAATAAAAAAAAAAAAAAAATAGCAGAAAGATATACACTATGTCAGCACTTTCTAGCACTTGCCAGTAATTTGGTGGCCTTTCATTCAAATACATGATAAGGTTGGGAGAGGGTGATCTGGATTGACTTGTCTTTTAAAACACTTATTTTTCCCTTTAATGAAACAAATTCATTACATTCAGCAAATATAAAGGATGTATGTTCTCCTTCATTTAATTTTGCTTTAAGCCATCAAAGTCCTTTGTTATTTCCAAAAGTCGCTTTAAATAAACATATTGATCCTTATGTTGCAATGAAACTGACATTTTAGCAAGTGTCACAAAAGACTTTCAGTCTCGCATTGATTGTCTTGGAACGGACAACCAGTGTCAATTATTCCCGTCTCACGTATATGTGATTCCTCTGAACAAGTAGAAAACCTATTGTCATGGTGTTTTTCTTTCTCTCTTGGTATGGACAAAGCTGGCAGCCATTAATGAATTACTGTATGCATGTGTTGTACCGTCATCTATACATTATTATTCACAAGGTCTCTCTCAAGCCTTATCTGCCCCGTATAATGCAAAATGAGCAACCAGTCATGTATGCAAATGATGCTATTATGTGTAAAAGCAATTGACCCTATCTTATTCACTAGGTCATTCTCATGGGTACTGGCTGCCAGGATTACTAGTTAAACTATTGAGCTGAATTCTATCCTGCCTAAAAATTCTGCCACATTGTAATGTGAACAGTTGAATTTAAAGCGGACCTGTCGCCTCTTATAACATGTCGATTTCAGTAAATACATATATTCCTCAAGAACTAACAATTATGGAGTTTATTTTCTCACTTCAACTGCACTCTACGATTCCCCTGTTATTCATGGCTGCATGATATTGCAGCAAAAAGCTGTTTTACCCCTCTAAAAGGCATGGTCACAGTGGGCACACAGTTTTGCATGAACACCTGTTGGGTTTTGCCCACCGCTACATGTTTTCTTACTATCAGCGTGTGCAGTTGACAACTAGATAAACCCAATTGTCAATTTATTTGCATATAACTAAGAGGAATTATAAATGAATGTCCCACTACAAAGTTCTAGGAAATGGTGATTTGATAGACATGATACAGCTAATAAAAACATCCACTCATAGTGTAAGTAAACAAGGGCCTCCAGGCAATGTGCAGAACTGCAAGGATTCTGGTTCTGTTCTGCTTCTGTCCCTTCTGATCTCAAATCTCCTTGTCCTAGCTCCTTTTCTATCCTAGTTCTAATTTCCTAATCCATTCTTTGCTGTTCCTGGCCGATCATGCACAACCTAGTGGCAGTGTTAGGTTCTGCAGCTGTGACCCATTAAACCAAATGGAATACACTTGCAGTACATAACGCATCCATTATGAAAAATGGCATATTCTATTACAAGTACATGTAAATAATAAAGAGCTTGTGACATTTGGCCCTGCCAACAGTTGATCCGTGGCAGTGTCGGATCTTATATTAATGACCCATTCCTTTAACACAGCCCTCTGCTTCACTCTCTGTCACTATACAGTAGCATTTATTACTTTGTCAAAGAGAGAAGGGTGATAAATGCTAGAAAACTATGAGAACAGGGTATTTGTACATGCACAGATATTAACCTGTGACTATAATGTACAAGTCATGCATGGTTGCTTTAAGGAGAAAAAAACAAACATCTAACCCCATATAATAATATCTTCCATCTTTCCTAAATGACATCTATATAAAGAAACCCCTTTGCCACATAATATTTCAATGTCCATCACAAGAAGATAACGTCACATTGTGAATATAAGGCTGAGGATCACAATACGGTTGCCACATAAACAATTCAGGATTCAGAAGATACAAAGAATATATCATAAATAACCATGTAGGGCAACTGGAATTCTTTAACCCTTAGAGGACCGGGGCAATTTAAATTTTTGCGTTTTAGTTTTTTCCTCCTTGTGCTTAAAAGGCCATAGGACATGAGCCCTTATTTTTTGCGCCACTAACTGGCTGGCTGACAGGCTGAATTTTTGCATAAAGTACACTGCAAAAGCAGGAAAAAATTCAATGTGTGGTGAAATTGTGTGTGGGGTAAAACTGACTTGTAAAACTGACTTGTTATTTATGTTCCTCAAGTCGTTACGATTACAACGATGTGTAAGATGTATAACTTTTATTTTATGTGATGGATTTTAAAAAATTCCAACCATTATTAACAAATATATGTTCCTTAAAATCGCTCTATTCCCAGGCTTATAGCGCTTTTATACTTTGGTCTATGGGGCTGTGTGAGGTATCATTTTTTTGCACCATGATATGTACTTTCTATCGTTACCTTGATTGCGCATATGCGACTTTTTGATCACTTTTTATTACAATGTTTCTGGATTTGATGCGACCAAAAATGCGCAATTTTGCACTTTGGGATTTTTTGAGCTTACACCATTTACCGTGCGAGACCAGGAATGTGATAAATTAATAGTGTGGGTGATTACGCACGCAGCGATAACAAACATGTTTATTTATTTATTTATGTTTATTTATAACATGGGAAAAGGGGGGTGATTCAAACTTTTATTAGGGAAGGTTTTTTTTTATTAACAACAACACTTTTTTTTTTTTTAAACACTAATACTAGCAGTCCCCCTGGGGGACTTCTAGTATAAGTACACTGATCTCTCATTGAGATCTATGCTGTATAGTTATACAGCATAGATCAAATAGATAGGCACTCGATTGCTTCCGACTGCTGCAGCCGGAAGCAATCGAGTGCCGATCCGGGATCAGCGCCATTACGGCGCAGACCCCAGCCCGAGCTGGACATGTGGATCGCTCCACCGGGACGTTGTCGATCCACCCCACTAGACACCAGGGAAGGGCTGCATAAGGTAATTGGATGCAGCTATTAACTTTGACAGCTGCATCCGATTACTTAATTAGCGGTCCCGGCGAATGGACCGTGCTCGCTAATAGCCGCGGTCCCGGGCTACATGCGTCACCCCGGACCGCGGTGGTTCATAGTGCGGCCGCCGCGCGGCCCCGCTCTGAACACCCGTAGGCGGCCCTGGACATACAGGTATGCCCAGGGGCGTCTAGGGGTTAAAAAAAACTAGGTGTTCATTAGAGAACGAAGGAAAGCAAAGTGCTGTTGGCTTTGGAGCCATTGTGTACTACTACAGATCTAATAGAATAAATAAAAGTAAACTAAAATTCTCCATTGCTTTTGTAAATCAGCCTCTAGTCTTTTTGTGATGTCATTCTGACAGGACAATGACATTAGTAGCAGCTAGGACAATCCATAAGCCACCATGTAATACAGTCTTTGGCATCTTCCTTTCTTCACCTGGTAATATATACAGTATCTTAACTCTCCTTTCTCCTAACTCAGCAGATAAGCAGTAGCATTGCAATCGCCATGCATATACACATGAATTTACATATATTTATAACTGGGAGAAAAATCTAGTATTACAGATGGCCCATGTTTACCCATCCTAATCCTATGTTATAATCCTTTGCAGTCTAAAAACAACTTGCTTAGCTAAAAAAAATATACCATCATTCCACAGCAAACAAGCTGAAATAGTGTCAGTCTAGCATGTTTACAGATGCCTAAGACGAACATGAGGTAGCATGCAGTGAGATTATGAGAATCTGCAATCCTTATATTGTGCTCTGAGCTACAGACTTGAGCACATAGTGTGAAAATAAAACAAATGATACCTGTTTCTTAGCTGGTGGCCATTTTCATAGATGCAAAATCATGTTTTCCTTCTAAGCTCAAGTGTCATAGAGGTTGTGCTGAACTGTAACACACTTTCTCCGCCCCCACAATTACCTGCCCTGAAAGATTAATGTACAGAGCTCAGTGCTGGAGGCCAAGCCCTTTATATCAATCATGCAAGGCAAGTAGGGTGGCGGAAGGAGAAGGCATGTATGCTACAGCTAAGTCCAGCCCCGACATTTAAGTGTAAAAACATTAAAAACAGGATTTTATAACTTTGGTGTAGCTACCATGGAGGCAGACAACGCAACTGCAGTAGGGCCCATGCGGCAATCACAAGAAGAGAGAGCAGATCTGAGTGCCATTCCAGGGGAGGGGGGGCTGCTCTAAATGCTGTTCAGGGGGGGTGGAGGGGTAGAGCTGTGACAGCCTCGGAGCACAGTCGGGGGGGGGGGGAGTCTCACACATACACTACCCATCACCTCTTAGACACTAGGATTCATGGAGCCCATACTGTTGTTTGCTATAGAGCCCCATGATTTCTAATTACGCCCCTGGCAAACAGCTATAAGCTAAAAGACAGCTGGCGTTACAGTTACCCATATTTATAATAGAATATATGGAAAAGTGGCATGTAGACATGATGCTTCAAACACATTTTTTAAGTTGGTGTTGCGTGTACTGCTAAAGAAAAGGCTGAGGATTTTGTGGCATGCATGTCCATCTCTGTTCTGCCTGACCAAACAAATAAAAGTTATCAAATATACAGATAAATCTTCCCCAGTAAAAAAAGACAATAAATAGGAAATATGGGCTTTACTTGAGTGTGCGATGGAGGCAATCCTTTCCTTCCGTATACGCCAATCAGCGCATCTTTCTGAAGGGTAATATTAAACTTTAGAAACTGTGGCTGATCAATTGGAATTTGTGATCTCCAAAATACACCTGGAGGAATCTCTTGAACCGCTCTTCGACCAACGTCCAGTTCTCCAGAGTCAATTGTATTGTTTTCCTGTCCAAGTCCACCAGATTTCCCTAAAAGAAAGAAAATATTTCTCAGTTTGGACACTGGCCAATATTAACACAAGGAAAGTTTGCTATTTAGCTAGAATACCATATATGTACACTTTGCTTTTTACAGTGTTAGGATTTTTTACTACTTAAAACATACAGAAGCAGAGTGAATATGGGTCACTAAAGCTGAAATATAACCTGATTCAATGAAACAGAACAGGAAAATGTTTCTGTTCCACAAGAGAAGAGTCATACTTGGTATTAATATTTACAGCTTTACAGTGCATAAAACCTAAGCTGGTTGCTCAACCATGTGTGCATGTGTTTACAATGAAGAGACCAGGGTAAGCCTCTGCCAGACATCTCTGGTAAAGGTTTATATTGCCTGAGAGCAAAAGGATTGGGCATGGGTAAACTCAAATGCCCAAGTCTTCCCTGATATCAAATGTTGGGGTAGTGTCCCCTCCCCCTTGTAAGCAAAGACAAACACTAAACTGTATTGTGTGAAAATCCTAATATAAAAAAGACACGTCTTAGAGACAAGTCAAATATTTTGATTGATGGGGATTTAGGTATCTAAATCACTAGAACTAGAAGGGAGAAATGTGTGGCTAAGTGCTTTTTCTGCCGCACCCCCATCTTGCTGCAGGAGACAGTCTGATAGACTTTTTTATAAGTCTATCTTCTGCCACTAAGATAGAGTGATGAAAGGACACGCTTCAGGCCCTATTTCATAAAGCAATTATTGGCTGTATTTGGCCGATATTGGCCCCTACAGCCGATAATCGTCTTGTGTAATAGTAGAAGACAATGATCAGCCAACATGGTGCATGTTGGCTGATTGTTGTCTTCTATTACACGAGGCGATTATCACGTTGAAAAATCAACGATAGCAGTGATTTGCTGTCACTGCTCTGTGGAAAAGGAGCGGTGACAGCGAACCGCTGTTATCTTCTATTGGCTGCTCAGACGATCTAGCGATCACCCGGGCAGCCCTCCCCCCCCCACCTGTGGCTTCCCTGGCTCTTACCCACTGACAGCTGGCGCATTTATTAGCCCCAGCAGTGAGCAGGGAACGAGGAGCAAGCGAGCGCTGACCTGACAGGTCGGCGCTTGCTTGCTCCCTCTCGTCGCCTGTGTAATAGGGGCTTTAGAGAGCTCTTCTTCTAGCTCTATGTAACTACCTGTGGAGTTCTTAAAACCTTACTTACACCAATCAAAACTTTTGACTGGTTTTATAATAAGTCATTTTTTTTTCAAAGTGACAGTGCCCCACAGCAAATAATTGACTTTCACATATAAGAGAATATAAAAAAAAACAACAACACTCCTTTGGTGGCTACACATAATTTTCAACCGACCGGCTTGTGGTTTTAATGGTCAGATCTGTGTTTGAAATAAGAAGTGTAGCTCTGGTAGATTAATGGAGACTACTGTGTGTATTAGGCCATAGCTCACAGATAATAGAAACCTTATCTATTATGATATTATACACCAGGTTCAGGGCTCTCCAAGTTGAAAGGAAACAATTAAATGGATCAATAGAACCATGGTGGTCTCTTCTTGTAGACATAAAACACTCATTATTCCTTACTTTTCTTTAGAAAGCAAAGAGAATTGATCTAATTACCTTAAGAATCAGAAAGAAAATAATCTAAAAAAATTATTTTGAAGGAAAACACTAATTTTAAGGAAATAATCTAAATTTTATTGATTGTGTGTACATTAGAATGAGACCGTAAGGTCTTCTAGACAAATACTATACCATACAGTGGGGTCTACAATGGGGTCTAAAGTACTGTATGTTGAATTTTCCACATATTTACAGTAACCACAACCTAATATTTACTGTATCAGGGGCATAAGTCAGGGGCATAAAGTCGGCAATGTCTTTAATTTTTGGAAAGCACAGGTGACTGTAATTGAGTAAGTTAGCTGTTGGCAAAATATAAAAAAATTTAGTGTAGTTTAGTTAAAGCAGTTGTCCATGGAGGAGAAGACGACTAAAGCCTTCTGCTCCCTGGCACCGGAATATCGGAGACACTGTGCAGCTATTGGACATCTTGTGCAGGCGTGGTTCTGTCTGGTTCAAGTCTTAGAAGGGATATTTCTGAGATGTGCAATTACAAGAAGTGAACACCAGGAAGAAGAAGACTTTAGCCACATTCTGCTTTCGGGGTAACTCTTTCAAGGAATTAAATTTCTCAGAAACCCATTCAACAAAATATCACAACATGCTATCAGAACACTCAAGGGGACACATAGTCATATTGTATACACTAAGTGACAGAAAGTTGTGAACGCATGTTTTAAAGAGTTAGTCTCCAGACATGTCAGATGTATTGAGTTTAGAGAGGGACCATTGGTATCCCCTGATTCCTTGCATTTTAATCTCTGAACAAGTAGTTGGGAGAAAGCTGTAGTAAAACACTTCTGATCTCCCAGACAGCAGAAGGATCAGGCAGTTGAAGTTCAACATGCTCAATCCTTCTCTATCTTGGCATTATCTTTTGGGGGAAAGTTAGGAAGCCAACATGGTCAGCTGGCTGCAGCTTATTTTGTTGACATATGTGTTTGGGTAGTTTTACAGGAACCACACTAGATATGTCAATTTTACTTATTGTCTCTTCTTACAAAACCAGCCAAAACTATTTTAATGTATTTTACAGATCTGTCTATCTATCTTTCTATCTATTATCTATCTATCTATCTATCTATCTATCTATCTATCTATCTATCTATCTATCTATCTATCGCTCTACCTATTATCTATTTATCTCCTATCAATCTATCTATCTATCTATCTATCTATCTATCTATCTATCTATCGGAAGTGTAGATCCAACAGTTTTACCAGGACCCTGCTGCCTGAGAGAGTGTAACCCTCTGTCACATAAGACATCAGAATCATAAATATATGATTTGCTTATAAAGCCCAAGCCTATCCGTAATACAATTAAAGTATATTAACGCTTCTGATATAGTCTTCAAAGCTGAATAGAGACTTCTGCTTAGAATGCAGGCGTCATACTATACAGCGTGTCACATAACGGTCTGTTGATTTAATTTCAATGCTTGTAATAGCAGCTTGTGAGCAGAGAGTTCATATCTGCAGCTATCATCACTTGTTCAACCAATGACACATATGCCACATTTATGCAGAATAATCTGGCCAGGTACATCCATTGCTAATGTGCAAAGGAAGCCATTAAAGAAACTTGCTCGGCTCGGAGGAGAGCGGATTGCAAAATGTGCCTGGCTAATCAGTAAGTCACACAGCAAGGTGAAATATATATAGAGAATCGATATTATGCTATCACCCCATGCCATAACCTTGGATGTAACATGAGTGCTATGGAATGGCTGCAGGTAACATATTACATGTTTGTGTGCAAATAACCACACAACATAACTGCACAAGGCTAAGATTCTGTCATACACAGCAGCCTGCATGAAACCGGAAACCTTCTGGTAAAAGGAAATGAATCAATATTCCTTTAAGTGATACAATATTATAACAACTTCATCTGCTCTTTGCAAAGGGCAATAAAAGCATGTTAACTCTTTTCACTCAGGAACAAAAAGACTTTAAAGCGAGTAGATTATAGCTGTTGGTGATGACGGTGATTTGTATAGATGCAGCAGGGAACATGGTGACAGTGTATAATAAGCAACAATAAACGGTATGAGCCTAAAAAGAACAATCAGAGAAGATTTCATCTCCTACGTCAGCCATTACGTTTACATGTCCTCACTTGTCCTCCCCTGTAAGAGAGATTAGGTATTCCTTATGGCTCTATGCGTGACGGTGACTCTTTCATTGTCCTGAATGAGGACTGAAGACCATACAGAGGCAGAAATATAGAAGTCAGAGGTTTAATTGGTGATGGTTGGATCCCATTACATTGAGGACAGGAATGACCTGGCATTCAAGCAACCCAGCTCTAACAATGCCTAAAGTTCTGAACTCAGTAGGCGAACGCTAACAATGAGAACGCCGAAAATAAACACGAAAAGGAGATAGCGGCGGAACAGATATATAAGGGTATAAAAATAAGTAGCAGATGACCTAAATACTGGAGTTATGTTTAGATACTGTAAATTAGAGTGTATAATAAGTCGATTTAGATATTGAGGGGGGCGGGTGAGAATACAATGGATCAGAGTGTGTTTGTTACAAAGTAGCTGTAGTAATAATAATAATAATAAACTGTATTAGTTTCACAACTCATTGTAATTGTAACCTTTTCATCCTATGATATACATTTATTTTACAGAGTGCCATATGGAAGTAAAGTAAACCTGTCTATGAAACCTGCAAAAATAATAATAGCATTAATTACAGGGTTAATGGGCTATTCTACCGAATGAATACTGAATACTGAGTCTGTATGGTGTTAAATAGGATTTCACAGGAAAATATTATAAATAGCAAACAATTACTTTGGCTACAATTTCTTACCATTATCACCGACGGGCACATATACAGTATGTGTTGGCACCACTTCTGAATTTACTTTTCCATTCTCGAACGTGTCATTTTCTGTCTGTTGTAGCTGCCAGTTGAGGCCAAACAGATGCATGGCTAAAAAAAGAGAAATACAGAATGTTAAGGGTTCTCTATAAGACTGGAGAAAGAGAGCTGCTAACCTGATATAACACAGAGCCTTACACAGTATAAACAGTCCTGATCATTTCATGCACACAGACATCTATACTGCTTTTATGCACCTCAGTGTTTTACGGTATCTATTCCCTGGTGTACACCATACTTCAGACTGATAAAGAACAGTCCCCTGAATCTCATCTCTCTTTGATTTCTGCAGTTTCTATAAGAAGTCAGTGCAATGTTTTTCTGTGTTTAGCTTTGGCACAGCCCTCACATTCACTACATTACTGGGACCCTGTGAGCAGAACACAAACTTAAAAGTGCCTTCATTGATCTTTATGGCAAACAGAGTGCACATATAAACTTTACAGGAAAGCTTTGGCAGAGCTCAGATGCAGAAAATGGTAAATGCATTACAGCTATTCCTTTATACGGCAAATCAATTCCCATAGGCATTAGCTATGTGGGCTAGTTTACTTTTAGTTGTTTTTAGCCACAACTGGTAACAAAAATCAAGCAAAATGAGTCTGGTTAGAGCCCTATTATATCAATTATCAGTAGAACAGTCCAATAATCACCTTATGTAATAGGTCCAGTAGTAGAATGAGCAAAGACATAAACTTGTCAGTTTAGTCAAGTAATAGGCTTGTTAGACTTGTTGATGTGAATATCTTAAGAAACATGGTTTCATTATCTGCCTTTTCCTATAAAAAATGTTACAATATCAAACAGAGAAAGCAATACCTGTACCATATGTAGGCCATTGGGTTGCTTGTTTTAGGCAAAAACATGCAAGAAAAACAACTCAAGGTCTCTATTTGGTATTGCCTCTAAAGTATAGTATAATATAGTATATAGTATAGTAGTCTATCCCGGCCTTGTAGAATTGCACATGATATATGGAGACATAGAACTCTGTCACAGTAATTTCTCTGATCAGATATAAACTAGGAGCCATAAGGAGGGACACATATGGATAGAAGCCTCACGGGGAGCCCAATATTGATATCACGCTCTGTATAGCTACTGTAAACAAATAACTATATTTACTGTATGATGAGATCCATAAATACAACCACAGTGTATGATTACAGAGAAGCCATGGAAATAATGGCACAAGTTTCAGGGAATGTAATATTATGCCTCTTAATAGACGTCCATAAGACATCTGCCCAGAAATAATTCCAGTGGTTGAACAATATCTGAATGTAATTCTGCTTTTCCTGTACAATTGCAGTGTTACATTTCCCCCACAACATGTCTACTTGTTGCACTATTGAAGGGTTTTCTGCTGAGCTGGCCCGCGCTTGCTTTTTATTTGCTGGCAAGTTCTCTGTATCAGTGATGGGATTGCGATTTGGAACAAATACATTGGAAACTTGGAGTAAATGAAGAAGTTATATTAAACCTTTGGCTCAATGTACAGGAAGCCATAATCACATTTATTTTTATGTTGTTTATATGTTGCACTGTTTCCTAGCAGAGGTCTTAACGTTTTTAACATATCATCACGCGTCACATACAATAGAGATTCAGACTGAAATGTAACATTTGCCAGAAAGTAACTTTTATGGCTTTAATTCATACATTGTGGTATGCAACTTGGAAGGGCTCACCAATGATGATATCCACTGACAAATCCTTTCATATATGATATCCATAATCCAGTCAAATATTACACTCTCTGAAAAGTTTGCTCTATTGCAAATATTCAAAAGGATTTGCTATGGAACCAAAGAAAACGCTTCTCCTAACTCACTGAGCTGAGGGATCTTAAATCTTATTCTTACTGGACCTGCCAATTTTAGGTTGTTCCAAGTCAGAAACCATACAGCTGAAACGGACTTGTTACACAGCTTTCCTTATTACCTTTGTTACTCAATTACCCGCCTAACATGTGAAGAGAACAAGCTATGGCAACAGAGACAAGAGAGTTTTCTCAAGGATTTCCTATCAGAATGTTTATTGAAAGCCCAAATCCCTATAGACTCTAACACTTTAGTGTGAACAGTAGCTATCTGCTTCACATTAACAAATTCTTAGTTCAAACAGCTCTTTAAATGTCACAATATGTGTTGTCCACCTACACCTACAACCATATCTTCTGAACCTGGATTACAAAAAGCCAGCCCCTAAAATCTTTCTTTACTGAAACAGCTTCCATACAGTGTGATGCTTCATTGCCCTATGAAACACATTGAAAGGGGGAACAGTTGTGTAAATCTAAAATATTTTAATGAGTCTAAACCACTTAATATTGCAGTTTAGCGCATACAGTGCACAGTATTACAATACATAAACTCAAAAAGTGCCGCTGTTATTATAACTTTCAAAATCTAAATCAACAGTAGATGTGAAATAAAGCAAGTTTGCAATTTAAATATTTTTTTAGTTATCATGGAAAACACAGAACTTCCTGTGTTCTGACTCTTTTTTTCCCCCAAAGAGCCTAAACACAGGAAGTCCCCTGTTTCCCAGGTCATCTGCGCTCACAAAGAAGCCAGTGATGTGATTGATGGACGCATTGTACTGGCCGGGACTTCATGTATTTTGTCTTATTTCAACCAAGCACTAAAAAGTCTAAAAAGCTGCCATCAGGAGACAGGACCTGGATACAAGTATAGCTGTGTTTAAAGCAAAAAAAAAAGAAAAAAAAGAAGAAGAATGTAAATTGCAAACTTGCTTTATACCACATCTCCTGTTGATTTAGATTGTGAACGTTATAACCACAGGGAAACTTCGTTTTTTTATTGTTTGTTTTTTATATGGAAACTTTTTTTATCTAGTTTTTTTTCTATCTAGAATTATGTTCAGGTAAGTGGAAAAATACCTTTTTTTACTGCCACTTTACAGCACTTGTGTTTGGGGTTGGCAAAGTAGTATTACTTACCCACGCAGCTAATCCGTGGCCGCAGTTATACTATTGATTGGCTAAGCAAACCCTGAAAACAGGATGTGCTCTGCAGCTGGACAAGTTCAGTGAGAAATAGGATGGCACGAGAAAAGAGAATTTTTATTTTCTACACCAAGCTGAGCACAATTCTAAATAATGTTTTTACCTGGAATACCCCTTAGTGCTAAAGCTAACAAAGCCCCACTCTAATGGTCAAAAGGATAGGTCTTTCCCCTCACAGATTCTCTGAAGCTTCCTTTAGGTAGAATACAGACTTTTGTCTACAACATTCTGTAAGCTAAATCACATTTAAAGGATTTCCCTACATAGAAGTCTATGGTCTGCTAAAGGGTCTATAGGGAACTTTTAATGGATCTTTTTAGCCATTCACATAACAATTGTTAAACAGTTGATTGGTGAGTCATAATTTCAGCAAAATAGCCACACACATTTGAGTTTATATTGCCCATTACAGTCATTCTTCTATAGAACCGTTGCTTGTAGACAACTGATTATTAGGTAAAAACTGTGACAGGCAGGAGTGCACCATCAACACATCACACTCCTGCCTGGCACGTCTAGCAGCCGCCACACACTACCTACAGCAATTCACTTTCTCCATGGTGACAGGACCTAATAGGTTGACCATACCAAGAGAACTGGATAAGAAGATGACAGCTCTACCTTACTAATACATGGATGCTCAATGAAAGTTATCATGCTTATATACTGCATGAGTCTGATTAAGGTCTTGTTTTGACCGTAACATTACACATTCTGTTGAAAACCTGATTTCCCCATAAAATATAACGGCATTATTCACTAACGGCATTTTTTTGCTGAGCACCTTCTTCACACACATCAGAGAGGTTCCTGCTCCCTTATATCTCTATAAACACCCAAAGAAGCAGCAGCATCGAGGACATTATAGACCATTTAAAGTCTAAGCATTCTAGGCTGCGAATCAGTTATTGGGGTGAAATCTAATATTCACAGCAAGCTTTTTGTAGTCTTTCTTTCTGATTCTTTTCTCTCCCATCTCCATTCTTCACCTCCCCTCGCTATAGAATTGAATGGGCAGAATGTAACCTGCTTTTTGAGCGATCTCATGGTCTGTCTCGCAGAGAAAGGATGGAATTGATCTTTTTTTTAGAGTGAGGGAAAGTGTTCCCGACACTTAGGAGGGGAGACGCCTGATTAGGGGAAAATTAAGCATTTTTCTTTGATAAGTTGTATTGCAAAGTTTCTTACATTCACTTATACTATTGATTTATGTAACGTTTGTTAAAACGACAGTGACCATCTAAGCAATACTTATTTGGTTTTCTGCTAATGTGATCCCGAAAACAAGTACACAGTAAATCCATTCATTCAAATGCAACAGAGACATACAATTATAACAGAAAATCCAGTAAAGGAGTTTGTTGGATAGGACTTGGTTAAGCTCTTGCTATTTAGTGGAAAGATAAAGTTAAAGAGAGTCAAATTAAAGTGTAAGTATTATCACCATGTCCAATTCTTTTCATCTTTCAGTCAAACATGTCATATCTGCGCTCTCACCACTATATAACCTCTGTGTGATGATATTGCCACAACCAGTACAGTAAATTCTGAGCGTTTAATGTATGAGAGGAAACCTGTCACTCCGCACTTCATGCTTAATTACTCTTTTTGTAGCCCAACATATCAATTTTAGATGTAGAAATTAACTTTCAGAGCAGGTCAGTAAGTCCTTTGTGTTACATCTGATCAGAATAGGAATTCCTGTGTCTGCCTGAAGGGCCTGCAGTGAACCACATTGTAGAAGCAAGAGACTCCGGCAGTGAGCGGGCTCACACAGGGTGATAAGGTAAGATGAGAGTGCTTGGAATGGAACCAAATTGGTAATGTAAGATGAAAGCATCTGCATGTACGGATTACTGTGTGTTATATGGTTCCCAGCAGAGCCCGGCTTTGATTAGGAACACATATTTTTCCATAAATTAGCTTTTGTTTGGAGTTTCCCGCTGTGTGTGTACGCTGTTTGTTGGAGTGTATAGGTCTATTTGGGGCTTTGGTATGTCCATCTGTATCTGTCATACCTTGATAAAGTGTAGGCTATTGTAATCAGCAGTGTTACTTCTCATAGGACTGTACAGGGAAATACTCCATTTTTAAATGCACAGCTGGCCAACAAAAAAAAAAAGAAGAAGAAGTGTGTGCATGCAGATGGTAACGTGATTGGGAATAAGCAAGTGATATGAGCAAGGGAGGCGAGAACACCGGCTGGATAGCATTTGGTATTAATAAGTTACATTTATAATATCTGTACGTCTCTATAGCTAGTAACAAACAACGAAAAAGGACTAATTATATATGTTTAGCTATGATAGTAACATAGAGCAATCTAGGATATAGAAGATTTTAGCTAGCCATTTAAATGGGGGCACTGCAGAGAATAAAAAGGAGTGTTAAATGAACTGCTTATGCAAAGATATCCAACTTTGTCATTTATCATTATTACAAATTGTCAGGTTTCCTGGTAGCTCTGTGCTACCTTACTATATCTTGACATAGTCTCTCTGCTGCCCCTTCTGGCTGTGTCAGGACTTACTGTTAGAGAATATAATAAAGCAAACTTTCATCTAATGTTCAACTTTGCTACATGGCAATCTTTGTGAGTAGTAGGGGATGTGGCAGGGGATTGCCAATCACCTGCCTAGACTGTCTAAGGGCCGTATTACACCAAGCAATTATCAGCTGTATTTTTCTGACTACTGGCCATTCAGGCCGATAATCGTTTGGTGTAATAGGTCATATCAAAAGGCAACAGCCTGCTAACATGCACAACAGGAGTGGTGGCAGCAGATTGCCACTCTCTTCAATGACAATCCTTGGATTGATGGCTCCCCCTCCCACAGCTCCCCCCCCCCCCCCCCCGCTCGCTGTCTGTGCACATGTAATAGCACAGGCAGCAAGTGGGGATTGAGGAGAAAGTGAGTGCTGATCAGACAGGTCGGCGCTCACTTCCTCCTCTTCATCGTGCCATGTAATGCGGCCTAAGTTTGCACTGTCCAGATATTAGAAAGTATTAGTTCATTTGGGCCAATATGTCTAGGTCACTCGCTTATTTCTAGAAAAACAAAAAGAAATGTAACACTGCCAATCTCTTGACATTATCTGTTGGGATGAATCAGGAGGCCCTATACACAAAGTTCATAGTAAACTACTATCAAGTAAACCAAAAGTGAGAGAATAAGGTTTGTACCACACAAAGACTGATTAGCAAATGTGGGGTGTAGTAAAATATTTTTATAACATTTGTATGTACTATTCTGTGCCAAGATACAGAATATGCTAATTTAAAATGCAATTTCCTATCAATATGAGTCTTTATAACAGCAGAACTTACATAATAGAATGCAGTAAATCGCATTCCTGAGCATTGTATCAATACAAAACATCTCCCCCAATCCATTAATCTGACTTGTCATCTGCGACATATCAGGGGGGAAGGGGCATCACATTAACCTGGATTACCTGTGAAGTAACTTCATTGTGTATGCAAACATATAGCGTCCTAAACCAGTGTTACTACTGTATATAGACTATAGACTATTGCCATGTTTACAGTGAGTATAGGAGTAGGGATGTAAGTTTACGTGATTCCACCACCAATATCAATATAATGTGTACAAGTTCAAAGAGTGAAAGCTGTGTTGTTTTTTTATATACTATATTTGTTGTACGGGAAAAAGTGTACAGTATGTGTTTTATTATGGACAGTATGTTCTTTATATTAGGTTTTTCCCTATATAGATCTTACTGAGATGAAATCATATTTTATTCATTGGTTTTTCATATTATTATTATAATATACATCAATTGAAATGTTCCCACCGACATGTATTGTATAAACTTCACATTCTGATGTCAGGACCTGATGTTTATAAAGATGAGGAGTGCTATATGATCACTGTATCTTTTTTTTTCTTTTTCAAAAGGAGTCTGTCATGTATCACTTCCTCTAGTACTGACCAAGGACTGAATGAAATGTAGTGCTCATATAAAAAAGAGGTTCTTCAGCAGCTGCATTGTGTCATATACAGCTACAGTATGTGTCCTTGCTCAAGAACATTATATTATAAAAAAAAAAAAACGTATTGTATACAGCTATGTATCCCTGCTCAAGAACCTCATAATAAAAACTTATTTTTGAAAAAAATGAGAGCTTCTTTCTTAAAATGGAGCATGTTCAGATTTGTCCAAGCCCAAACTATCAGCAATTGATTACCGGCGGCTGAAGAAGTTGGATGAAGAGAGTACAGGAAAACATGGATACAGCCTATGTTCACACAATGTCAAAAATATTGAAAAGGGGGCTGATTTTGATATTTAAAAAAATGTCCGTTATTGCCGCAATGCATTGAAGTCGATGGAAAGACGGAACTCCAATGCACACAGTGTATTGAATAATGTACGTTCTTACCGCGGACGTCAAAATAATGAACATACACATTATTTCTGGACATTTTTTGCAAACATTGGACTTTTTTATTAGTTGTTCACACAGTTTTGTTTTTTTTCATCGCCCTTTGACCGTCTTTACTATTAAATTCAATGGACTTTTCAATTAAGCTACACCCAAAGTGCAATTAGTAACCCAAACTAGAATAATGTACAAACAGCCGTCAGTGCGCAGGGAGGCCAGGCGGGTAAATGACGTCCGTTATTTTAGACTCAAAATGACGGACATCATTTTAAGCAGAGCAGAAAAAAACGTTATGTGAACATAGCCTTTGGCTGTCATGGTTGGTATGTCATGGTATGTCTACTACTTTTAAGCTCTTCATTGACTTCTTAAACTTTGTGTCTGTGTGTGTGTGTAGGGGAGGGGGCTAATGAATAATAATATGAACATGATAAATAATATTAATAATAATATTATTAATAATAAACACCACCATAACTCATTTGTGTCTTTGGGCTGCAAATTATGAAGAGATGCTCTGTTTCTAAGTTTTAGCTTTAAAATTAAGAAATGTAGTTTTTTTTTTCTTTTTTTAAAGAGTTCCATAAACTTGCCAGATTTCTGAGGTTATTTTGTCACACTGACAGTTATGTGTCTGCAGACTTTTTTTTATCTGTCTCTTCCACTTGTCTCCACAATAACATCTTTTGTGTCACAAGCGTTTGGGGACTGGCAGTAGGAAAAACTCAGCTATTGCTTTTGCAGTTACTCGACTGTATTTTTGAGCTCGCAATCTATCCATCTGTTTTAGATTCTTTGTTAGTGTGTCAAAGAACAAATGCGTTAAATTTGTCTGCCAACGGTTTTTAGAAAGCAGATTTCCAGCGTACTGTGCCAACTGCTTCTGATGGCTAGAATAAAGGAAAGTGAGCATTTCAACAGCAAAATATTTTCCAATCAGAGTACTAAACGGCTTGAAACTATTATGTTTTCTTATCAACTTAGTATGCAAGATTTGTGGCATTGTGAACCTTCTAGTCCCAGTGCCGGTGGGTCCGGTGCTACGTTTGTCTCAGGGAGGAATTCTCTGCAAGATAACCTTGCTAATTTGCTACAAATGAGGAGAATTATCTCCGGCGTCTGTCTCAACCTATGTAATTATAGCTGGCAACAGAAAAAAAAACTGATAGTCACAACAGATATGTCTTAGTTGTGTATAGTGGCACTGAAACAGGGAATTAAGACGTAAAGCACAGTAAAGATGTCATAACAAGTATCTCTTCACTATACAAGCACATGGCAGAAATCTGCTGCTTATTAGGCCAGAGGTCTTACTACCAACAAGACTTGGAGGTTTACAGTACACCCAACATGTTTCTGCTAAGTTCATTATACATGGTAATAAACTATAATTTTATTTATTATGCTACTAACCTTTTTTTCGAGAATTATGATACTAAACTATACAAGCGACAGTACTGAACACTACCAATCTACTATAATACAGTACTGAATTTCTTCATCTTATGATGGGCAACACTGGTCTAAGAGTTAGTCACTTTTAAATCAAAAGTTGTCAAAAGAGGACAGCAACCTTAAAGGGACACTGCAATTGCTATCCAATATGCAGGTGGCATATTATAGAATAGGATCAAGGATAACGTGTTATTAAGTGGGCGGTCCTACTTAGTGATTGACCGCTTCCTATATATGCACAATTATATTCAGATATCTGTCAATCACTGAATACAACCGCCCACAGAACTAATTAGCCCAGAATGAATGAGATTTACCAGAATAAATGACAAACTAGGTTGGAACTTTTCCCATATAAGTGTATATTGGACTGCTCAGCTCCGCCTGCTCCATAACATGCTACCTGTAAATTGGACTGCATTTGTGGTCTGGCAAGGTCACTTTAAAAGGGCTGCAGTCTTTTAGCAATAGGGGAAAACCATCTAATTCTTGCACTAGTGTTCCTCAAACTGTGGCTGTCCAGATGTTGCAAAACTACATCTCACAGAATGATGCTTGCTTTCCAACAGTTTAGGAGCCACAGGTTGGGAAACATTGTTTTACACAGTGTAAATATAGCCTAGATAGTCTAAGAATTTTTGGCCGGACTTCTCATTTAGGGTACGTCCGCAGCAGATTTCATCTAAATAACTGAACACAGCATCAAATCTGCACCATCAAATCTGCTGCAGATCTGCTGCGGATCCTGTGCGTGTGAAGGTGCACCCTTAATGTCAATACTAGAGCATATTTTACCGACTGTTGAGTGAAATTTTAGTGGAAATGTTGACAGGATTATTTAAAGAGATTTTTTTTTTATTATGACACCTCTGCTATCGACAATACTTAAAGGTTCCTAAATGCAAAAAGTGTATGCAATGATAACTCTGTGATTATGAGATAAAACCTTTTTGCCACACCAACATCGGATTCAGACAGAAGTGACATATAAATGAATGACATGTTAGAAAAAAAAAAAAAGACATACATCACAATATTGACTTCAATCTGTAAGGCGCACAGGGAATAGATTGGCCAGTATTGATTTAGCATTTTTCATGACAATTATCCTTGACTTTGTAAAGTTTTTCTTTTTTTTTTCCCTTCAAGGGAAACTATAACAATAAAGACAAACAGTTTTGTAAAGAAAAACAATTCTATCTTACCAAAGTACACCTATTTCTGAATTATTTATTATTTTAAGGAGATATCAAGGCTTATGAAATGTTTTATATTTTGCTGGGGGCACTGTAAAAACAAACAAACAACAACAAAAAAACACATGCTCACCTACCTCGGATCCCCACAGCTCCCACTGTAAAGTCTTCTAGTCCCCTACTTCCCCCTTTTGAGATAGACTTGTCTCAATATGAACTGCCCACTGAACATTTCACTGGCTGCAGTAGTGTCCCACATCAATCAATGATTGAGACAATTCTGTCTAGGAAGTACAGTAGGAAGAAGAGTGACAAACAGGAGACTGTATAAACTCACACTGGCAGCTGCAGGGGACCAAGACAGGGGAGTATTTTTATAACCCCCTAAATTGATTGACTTATTAGGATAACCTACTATGAGTCCTATTACAGCATATAGACATCATAGAGGGGAGTCATTTCCTTATCTTCTCCATAGGCTGCCAAACCTACAGCAAATATATATAATAGGGCTATCTTGATGGGGCAACTTCACTAGTATACTACTTTATTAACTGACCTAATTCTTTATAGAAATGTCTTAAAGTATGATAATAATACCTATTATATACCACTCACATGTTCAACAGCACTATACTCAAAAGAAACCCACCCAAGAAGACCCAACACTCCTAGGTAAGGTTTATGTCTGAGCACACATGTAGGGAGATGGGCTATCTTGGAATAACTCAGACTCATAGGGAGACATTTATCAATGGCTTTGCACCTATTTTCACTGAATAAGTATTGGGTGCGCCCATTTTTTGGTGTAAGTGTTATTTATTAACCAGTATTTGATGTGTGAATAATTATTAGATGAACATCTTTTTTCTTTTAAACAATCTTACTTGTGAATTTACCTAAATATTCCCATAATCAAGAATTGGCGCCTTATTTATCATGTGCACATAAATTAAAATTTGCCCCTATTGGCATAGGCCTATGTCCGGTCCGGAGTGGGGGAATACATTTCAATACATTACAATGTTTTTAGGACGTGCAAAATTTTTTGATAAATCTGCCAAGCACAAGGAGAAATACAAATGGCTCAAACTAGATAGAAAAATTGCAGCCATTAGACTCAACAATAAATTTCCCCCATAGTCCTTATTTAAAGCTGTCTAATAATTTGCTTACAATTTTTAACTTTCTTACTGTTTCTGCCACTGGTCTACTGCTTCCACTGCTTAACAGTAATACTTCTGATAATACATTCAAGAACTGCTAATAATGCAAGCCCCATACATGTTATTATGCTGCAGTATCAGCTCTCCACCACCAGGTGCAGGGACACCTCAAACATTGTGACCTTCATTTGCATGTTCAGCATCTACGCTACAGCTGGATGAATTGATTGTGTTACCTCTCTTTCTCTTCACAGTCACAAAGATCACCTCCCAGTCTGCACATTTTACTTATTCGGAAAAGCCTGTTCCCAAAGGCCTGCAGAACAGGGGTGAACTGAACCAGATGTGTCAGGAAAGGATGATCAAATAAAAAGCAAATAGATTTTCGTCTTTGATATATCGCGTACAGCTTGTTTGGACAGGTTTTGCAAATGGCAGACGATTCCATAAAAGGTGTGCTGCATTTTTCATATCATCTCATATTGAAAGCATCTGCAAAGCAGAACAAACTGAGCCCAAATCCTTTCCCTTTTGAAAATTGTTACGTTGCGTATTGTCAAGGTCTGTTTGCAATAAGAATATTCATATAAAGTGAATTTTGGCTAGGCCTGTCTCTGACAAAAGTATGTTTTACTTCTGAGACTAAGAAGATCCATCTGTCTAAGTCCAGTTATGGATTGTAGCTCTGACGGACTTGGCGACACGCCATGAAGATATTTACTCTGCCACAGTGTCATGCCACACATAATCCTATTTACTGTAGGCTATGGTCATTTTACAAGGTGCCGACACTAAGAAGTTTTTTTCACTGCTAAAATGTTAAGTTATAAAAATACTGTAGACTGCAA
This sequence comes from Dendropsophus ebraccatus, assembly GCF_027789765.1. Classification (NCBI taxonomy): domain Eukaryota; kingdom Metazoa; phylum Chordata; class Amphibia; order Anura; family Hylidae; genus Dendropsophus; species Dendropsophus ebraccatus. The sequence continues at coordinate 71,729,105 of NC_091460.1, forward strand.
GAAAAAGGCATCTTATGAAGAATTAGAAATATGTCCTGGCTGGTCTAACATCAAATTTAGATATGTATTTAGGTAAATACTGTAAATATGTATCTCTATTAAAATGGCAGAAAATTAAATGATTAAAAATTCCCCTAATCATGTATTTGGAGAAAGGAAAACACATGAGTATATCTAAAAGACTACTGAACTATCATCATCTCTGTGTCTCTCTTTCCCCTCCCTATCTGTCAATTTTCTATCTATCTATCTATCTATCTATCTATCTATCTATCTATCTATCTATTATCTCTCTATCTATCTATCTATCTATCATCTATCTATCTATCTATCTATCTATCTATTAATCTATCTATCTATCTATCTATCTATCATTTATCTATCTATCTATCTATCTATCTCCTATCTATCTCCTATCTATCTATCTATCTATCTATCTATCTATCTATCTATCTCCTATCTATCTATCTATCTATCTATCTATCATTTATCTATCTATCTATCTATCTATCTATCTATCTATCTATCTAGAGGTAGGAGAAAGCCGCACTTCCAAATTCAGATGGCGGGTGCTGTACTGAGTAAGTGCCTTGGCTTGGGATCCCAACGAATATAAAAGGTTGTTATTATGTATTTTAAATGCATTTTATGTTTTAATCACTTGTTTACATATTCTAATGAAGTGATGATGTCACTAATTGATACTGATACTTAAGGAAGTCATGTGCACCTCCTCACTATGCTTGATAACGGTCTTGAAAAAGACAGAAACGTTGCATCCCTTGTTGTTTTTTGCTACATGCAATAAATACCATTTTTTTTCACCTGAAGCTGGTGTGCTGCAGAATATAAGTACTGTGTATAGTGTATATAGATACATGACTATATAGTGATATAAGTAATGTGTATAGTATATAGATACATGACTATATAGTGATATAAGTACTGTGTATAGTGTATAGATACATGACTATATAGTGATATAAGTACTGTGTATAGTGTATAGATCTATCTATCTATCTATCTATCTATCTATCTATCTATCTATCACGCTTGATAAAGACGACGGAGGTCGTCGAAACGTTGCTTCTGACTATGTTGTGCTGCTTCACTATGAAATAAATCACGTTTGCTTTGCTAATTTGGAGTGCTGTGGGAATTTCTACAAATATCCAAGTTGGAGTCATGGTCTCGGCTACCTGCAGGCACCCACATCACGCTAACACGGTAGTGCTGCTTCAAGATACAGATTCTCTATCTATCTATCTATCATTTATCTATCTATCTCCTATCTATCTATCTATCTATCTATCTATCTATCTCCTATCTATCTATCTATCTATCTATCTATCTATCTATCATTTATCTATCTATCATTTATCTATCTATCTATCTATCTATCTATCTATCTCCTATCTATCTATCTATCTATCTATCTATCTATCTATCTATCTATCTATCTATCTCATCTCAAGATAGATAAGCTGGAGGGGACAGTGTGATGTTCTATTAGGAATCCTTAGATCTTGGCATGGATATTACTTGTACAACCTACCTAAGTGTAGTTGCAGACCAGGTTTACGGAATTTTAGCAACAGTATTACCAAACACTTCCTGGCCACGCTGTACAAAAAGTTCAGGAGAAGTTGCAGGACTACAACAAAGATGTTGACTTGGCCTCTAAATTCCTAAGATTCCAATCAGTTTGATTGGGATGTGCCGGAAAAACAAGTCCTATCCAAGGAGGCTCCACCTTGCAATAAGATGTAAAGGATCCCCTGCTACTGCCTTGGTCCCAGATAGCACAGGACAAGTACACAGGTCTAGTGTAGTCCATACCTCAATGAGTCAGTGCTCTTTCAGGGGGTGTCTATACAACATTAGGAAGTTGATTTTATATGTATGTTAAAGGTGATCTTCTAAAAGAGCGGTCTTCTTATGAAAAGGGGCAGTATGGATACTATATAGATACCAATTACTTCCAGTAATGTAATGATGAGAAGTCTCACAGAAGGTACTAACCCTCAGTGCCCCCATAAAGAAATGATCCTAAAATTGTCTCTACATAAAGTTTTGACATTTGAAATCCAGGACTTAGTGAAACTGGTCTTCCGAGCAGCTAGAATGCCATGCACAATGATTATTAACCAATTGACTTTTTCTTTTGCTCATACAGAAATCAAAATAAATCTAGCTTTCTGAAGTATGCGGCAAAAAATTACTGTATTTCCCATGCAAGGAACCTAGTGATCTCTTCCCTTGTGACAGATGACATACTAAACTATACTAAAGACATCTATTGTCCTTATGATAACCTGAACTAATGTGTATAGAAAATACAAAGTGTAAAATCACAGGGTATCCCAGGCAGAAGATAAAATATAGGGTATGAGGTGTACAATACAAGCAAAACATACAATTTAGCCTTAAAACACGGGAACAGATGCTGCTAATATCTTACTACAGATACAGCTCATAATGATAACATATCGCATTCAATATTTTACAAAGGATTTGCTTTATTTTATAGGGGTGGGGCCTTTTGTAGTCTTAGGCTCCGTTCACACGGAGTAAAACAGCCTCCATGTCATAATGGCAATCTATAAGGAGGCTTGCGCGCCTCTCTCTGCACAGAAGAATAAAATCCCGCCAGTTTTACTGTGTGAACGGAGCCTTAAAGTGTATCTGTCGTTATAACTTTCAAAATCTAAATTAACAATAGATTTAAAGGCAGATTTTCAGACTGGTTTTAAAAAAACAAACAAACAGACTAAGCACAGTAATTCCGGCCAGTACAGAGAGTCACGGCTCAATGTGTCCATCAATCACATGACTGCCTTCTCTCTGTAAGCGCTCAGATGGCCGGGGATATACAGGACTTCCTGTTTTCTGACTCTTTGAGGAAAAAAAGATTCAGAAATAAGGAGGTGCTGTGTTCTCCATGATAACTTAAAAAAAATGAATGTAAATTTCAAACTTGCTTTATGTCATATCTACTTATGGTTTAGATTTATAAAGTTATAACCACAGATCCACTTTAAGATAAACTGATCACAGAGCATCACCCAATGATAAGTAATCTGTTGAGAAATCTAGCAAGTGGTGTCTAACTCTACCACAGCACTACCGCAGGCAAAATGAGACATTACACCATGCCAATAAAAGGGAATAGGTTGTTTGAGTTTTGTATAGTCATGTTAGGTCTTTTTAGAGTGACAGATGTTATTTGTAGCTGCTCTTATAGATAAAGATTGCAACCTGTACTTATCAACTCAGGTTTCCTTAACAAACTATTTGAAGAGTACCTAATTTTTAGAGATGAGCGAAGTGAATCTGACGAATTCAGATTCGCAGTGATTGGGTGTTAAATTCGCCTTGTTGAGATTCATGAATTTGCCAGATTTGCTTCGTTAAACATTTGCTAATTGTTCCCTGTAATTCCACATTTGTTCACAAAGGCTATGTGCACACTGAGGAAAAGGCGAGGAATTCAGCTTGAAATTCAGCTTGAAATTCCTCCCGTAAAAAATGTACAGAGCAAAGTCCCATTGTGTTCAATGGGTTTTCTGCTCTGTTGTTCACACTGCAGAATTTCCGAGCAGAATTTTCTGCTGTAGATCTGCAAGAGGAATCCTATAGTAGTCAATGGGGGGCTTAAATTCTGCTTGAATTCTGCCTGAAAACTTTCTGCTTCAATTCCTCGAGAATTGCTCAGTGTGCACATAGCCTAATCGTTCAGTGTAATTTCACACTGGTCATTCTTTTGCTGGGATCAGTTGGAGTAAACGATTGCAGTTACGAACATCATAATGATCGTAAATAATGACTATTGTTCTGTGTGAGATTCGTTTGTATGCGATTTGCGAATATTTGCGAACTTTGTGATACGAATTTCTAAGTGATTCGCTCATCTCTACTTATTATTGTAAAGACTTGGCACAGTATTCTTAGTAACACAAAAGAAATCTTGCAATGAAAGAGTTAAATTTCATTTTCTTACTTCCACTTCTTTAGCTTCTTATTAAATATTTTGTTATCGCCAAGCCTGACACAACAGCCATTTGCATTGTCAATTAAATATTAATGCTGCACCGCATTAAAGCATTGTAAATATTTTGTTATGCTTTGCACTTAGCATAAAATAGGGTTCAATTTCAGTAAGTACAAAATATTTCTATATACAAACATACAGTATTAAATTACAGTAAATGATAGCCGAAGATAGGGAAAAGCGATTATATTTTAATAGTTAATGTGAATGGTTCGGTCGTTAGGAACAATGCAGAAAGTTGGTAAATACATAAAAAGAGCTGGAACTTGGCAGTTTCTGGTTTATGGAAGAATAGGGGGAGTTTATTACGCCTCTAATAATATAGATAATTCAAACATCACTAGGGACATTTAGAGATGGTTACAATATTACAGGAACTATTCTGAGATTGTAAACTTTTTAATAAGCTTAAAGTATAGGTTTACCTTTAGATAACCCATGCTGGTATAATAAGGGCTTGCATTTACAGTAATTCCCTATTATGCGTTTATTATCAGAGTCAATGAACAGGTGGAATATTATAATAAAGCTGGTCAGCCTCAAGGAAATCAAGTCTGTACAGTAGCCCTAAAAGACGTTATCAGAATGCAAGCTATTATTGATGAGGGAGGAAATTCCTCTATGCCCTAAATGTAATATGATGTGAAACGTTCACACAGCAATTTATGAGGTGAAAATACTGAAGCATATACATAGCCTTAAAGGGGTTGTCCAGCGAGAAAATATTTTTCTTTCAAATCAACTGGTGTCAGAAAGTTATATAGATTTGTAATTTACTTATATAAAAAAATGTTAAGTCTTTCCATACTTATTAGCTGCTGTATGTCCTGCAGGAAGTGTTTTATTTTCAATCTGACACAGTTCTCTCTGGTGCCTTCTCTGGCCAAGTCAGGAACTGTCCAGAGCAGGAAAGGATTTCTATGGGGATTCCTAAAGAAAGCCTCAACTACTCTGGAGATTTCCTGTCTCAGCCGGAGATGTCAGCAGAGAGCACTGTGTCAGACTGAAAATAAAACAAGTAAATTACAAATCTATATAACTTTCTGACACCAGTTGATTTGAAAGAAAAAGATTTTCGCTGGACAAGCCCTTTAAAGAATTAAGCACCTCTAATTGTGCAATGATGTTTGTAAATTCATTGAATGCATCACAATTGTATCCATCAATTTATTTTATTAATTATATAATTTTGTTGATAATATATAATTTAATTAATAGAGGCATCAGGCAACACATCTTTAACAACTCTTAAGACAAAGTATTGCCCATCTCTTGTTTAATCTGATGTATTTAAAAAATAAAATACATTTATTTGGAACATTTATGTGGAAAAATGAGGGCCCGAAATCGTATATTGTGCTAACTATTTCTAAATGCCCTAATACCGTGTTTGAAAGCATCTTTTTCTCTAAAGCAGACAAACCCTTTAAACTCAGTAATATAAAAATAAAATCCCTGGAAATAATTCAAATTGTATTTTTGCAATAACTTTATATAAAGATGACAAAATACTTAAAACTTGGAGTTGGACTCTTCGTAATTTCACACATTTTTACTTTTATAAAAAGACACATATCTATATATAAATCCCTACAAAAGAATGACCTTTGTTTAAAATGGCTTAAAAAAAAAAAAAAACTTTATTGGTAAAACAGAAAAGCACTCAATCATGGTTGATAAAGGCTTGAGGAAGATAGCTGTAGGCGGCTTGTGGAAGACAGCTGTGAAAAAATACCCTTTCTCTTTGTCTCAATAGTCTTGTTCTGGGGCCAAGCTGCATTATCCAGAGATATTAAAAAATAAATTGTGAATGTGAGGAATGGCGTGTAGTATATGCATATGATAAAAACAGCTAGCCAAGAAGTAAGAACTACAATGCTGAAATTTAATTCTTTAGGGATAGAAATAAGCATCCCTGGTGTTGAATAGGAAGTTACCCTGCTGTATTACTAGAGCGAACAGAGCTACAAAGATGGATAGATATGATTACAATTGATTATACAATTGATATGATTATACACATTTCTATGTAAAATGAAAACATGTCAGTAATAGTCATTGGGGGCTATACATCTGAGTCGCAAAACGACTCAACCGCCATGATTAATATGAAAATTTACGTTACGTTGCCGTCTATGGACTTACGGCCAGAGTGTATACACATAGTATACACTCCGGCTGGAATTTCTAGCGGCGCCGCAAAAAACTGACATGTCAGTTTTCTGCGGCCGCTATTCATTGAATAGCCACCGCAGAGAACCTGTCAGTGCACACAATGAACCGTGCGTCTCTAGACGCACGCTCCAATGTGTGCAGTGGGGAGTTCTGATGTGGGCGCACACCGATGCGCCCACATCAGAACTCAGCGGCTCTAAAGATCATGATCTTTTCTGAAATTGGCTGTTCCGTGACCCAGCCAGGTCACGGAGCAGCTGATGTCATACAATGTGTGAACATAGCCTCACATGTTACTGACAAGATGTAAGCCTGCACCAGTTTTTTCAACTTTTAGTTTTGCAACTAACAGTCACAAATGTTAAATTGGGCTCAAATCCAATTATGCGAACTGGATTATGTTAATTTTTGCGTAAATATTCAAAACAAGCAGATTAAAAAAAATTATTAAAAAAAGATCTTAAATGGGTGAAAAATCTAGTTATTCACCTAAAAATAGGTGCAAAACTTTTGATAAATTTCCCCATTTGACTTTCTATTTAGCCATTTAAAAGCCATTACTATGTTTTTTGGAAGTCAGAAGATTACCATTACAGCAGCCATTGCTGCCCTTACAGGGCCTTTTTCCAAACTTAAGCTATGTTCAGACGCTGTAAGAGACCGGCCGTTCCATAACTCGTCCCGATCACGAGACGGCCGGTCTCAGAAAAGATAATTCCGGATGATCTTTAGCGCCGCTGAGTTCTGATGCGAGCGCATCCATGTGTGCCTGCATCTGAACTCCCCACTGCATACAATAGAGCGTGCGCCCGGAGCCACACGCTCCATAGTGTGCACTGACAGGGTTTTCTGTGGCCACTATTCAATGAATAGCAGCTACAGAAAACTGACATGTCAGTTTCTCGTGGCGCCGCTAGGGATCCCGGCTGGAGTGTATACTATGGGGGAGATTTATCAAAGGGTGTAAAATTTAGACTGGTGCAAACTGCCCACAGCAACCAATCACAGCTCAGCTTTCCTTTCAGCACTGCCTAAATCTGAGCTGTGATTGGTTGCTGTGACCAGTTTGCACCAATCTAAATTTTACACCCTTTGATAAATCTCCCCCTATGTGTATACACTCAGGCCGGGATTCCCTCAGCCTGCAGCATAACGTAAGTTACGTACTAATTGATTGTTTAATTGATTTTTACGTACTGATTACTGTGGAACTTACCTTGTGTGAACAAGGTCTTAAAAGGGTTCTCCAGTGGGGGGGGGGGGGGCATTTTTTCCTGGGACCGGGGAGGAGGTGGCTGAGGGAAAAGATGTCAGTGACAGAGGCTGGATTTGAGCGGACTTGAAACGGATCCCGCCTCCATCACTGATTGGCTGAGCGGACCTGAGACGTCACGTCAGACACCAGGAAGCGGCCGGGAACCGGGGACTGGAGCGACGCGATGCGGGACTCGCCGCTGGAACCGGGGAGGTGAGTAGATGACGTTTCCCTTAGCCACCTCCTACCCTGTCCCAGGAAAAAAATGCTCCCCCGCTGGAGTACCCCTTTAAGTACTAATTTGTTAACCTGCCTAGTCATGCAGTATAAGGCTATGTTCACACTACGTAAAACTATGGCCGTAGTTCTCGCCGCAGAACTACGGCCATAGTTTTGTGGGGTGGAACATAGTCTTATTTTCAATGGGATCCCAGCCGGAGCATACACACATCGTACACGCTCTGGCCGGGATCCCATGCGGCGCCAGAAAAAACTGACAGGTCAGTTTTCTGCGGCCAGAATTCAGTGAATTCACTGTGTGCTATGGGAAGCTCTGATGCGGGCGCACGCTGATGTGCCCGCATCAGAACTCTGCGGCCGGAAAGAGATGATTCGGCCAGAGACCGGCCGTTCTGTGACCCGCCCGGGGTCACGGAACGGCCGGTCTCTTACCTAGTAGTAATGTCCAATAACTATTGTCATGTTGGAGAGTTTGATTCTAAGAGCTGTCTCAATTCCAAGATATCGCTGTGTGAGGAGTGCAGCAGCACATTTCACTTGCCAGCCATCAATCAGATCCAATTTATTCACTCTATTATAGTGTATGGAGCTCATGAGTCAGATCTCTAAGCCAGGAAGTAGAGGAGAATGCTGCATGCTTCACTCGATTATAGCCCCAATGCCATCTTTAACTTTGACATGTCTGTCATTAATAAAGTTACTTTATATGACACCAACACTTTAATGTAATTCATAACATGTAATAACATGACAAAATCAAGCTTAAACATAACAACCCAATTCAGGTGAACTATCCTACATTTCCATTGCATCAATTTCTATAACTACATCTCTTTTTTTGCTGTCAAAAGTATTTTAATTCTAAAAAAAACAAACAACTAATAGGCCCCATTAAAAGTCAAAAAGATCGATTGGGATCCATTTGAAAATAGCAGTCATGGCTCCATTATAATTTAAAGTGACTCTGTACCCACAATCTGACCCCCTCCCCCGAAACCGCTTGTACCTCCGGATAGCTGCTTTTAATCTAAGATCTGTCCTGGGGTCTGTTCGGCAGGTGATGCAGTTATTGTCCTAAAAAAACAACTTTTAAACTTGCAGCCCTGTGTCAAACGGCCGTGGACTAGATTGTATATGCATTAGGCTGGCACAACCTCACTGTCCCTCCTCCCTGCGCTCCTCATCATTAGGAATGCTCCAGGTAGATTGCCTACTATTCATCAGCTGTGTCAGCCCGGCACATGGGCTGGATCGTTAAGGCACCTGCGCAGTGTTCACTGCAGAGGCATAGGAAAGAGGGTGGGGAGGAGGGAGCCACGGCCGTTGGGCACAGGGCTGCATGTTTAAAAGTAGGGTTTTTTTTGGACAATAACTGCATCACCTGACGAACGGACCTCAGGACAGATCTTGGATTAAAAGCAGCTATCCGAAGGTACAAGCAGTTTGGGGGGGACAGATTGTGGGTACAGAGTCGCTTTAAAATCATGGCTCTCATATGCATAAAGTATAACAAAATTGGTTTAAGACATGAAGGTGAATTTAACGATATATATAGACAAAAATAAAAAGACTAACAAAAAAAAAGCCTAACCAAAAATAGCCATATGTTAAAATAAAACTACAGATAGGGATTTCTACTAGATAACTTTTGCATGAATACCCTCTGTACTCTGTAGCCACAGCAGTCAGAACTCAATAAATGGGAGACTCAGTCTGTGTTAATTAAGTCTAAATTAAATATTAACTTGACTTTAAAATAACAGGACTCAGAGCGGGTGAATCATTTTGTCTTTTTTCTGACAAGATTAATAAAGGCAGTGTCACCTACATTGGCTAACAAACCTGACAAGATGTACTTGCATATTTATTAAGAGAGGATACTGTAAAAGTAGCATGTCTTACCTATGAAATAGGATAGTAGTATTGCCAGTAGTACCGATACCCCTACGGCGCAGAGTGCCGTACATTTCCAACTACAGTACTTTGAGGACTTTTTAAATTTAAAAGCACTTCTTGATAAGGTGTTTCGAGGAAGTGGTCTGGTAGGAGGAGTATAAACAGTGCCAGAGGCCATTGTGTATCCGGGTGTAGCAGTGCTGAACAGTGGGGTTGTCCCTGTTCCTGTTTTGAATAGAAAATGTCTGTAAAGAAAGAAGAAAGCAGATGTTGAGCAATATGCCTGGATATTCCATCTTTATTATAATCTTTGCTATACATTCAATACATAAAACCTTTCAAATACTACTTTTTACAATAGTTATTCTTGAATGAATAGGATAACATATGCCTGTAACCAACATAAGGAAGAAAATAAAAGGAGTTTATAGTGCATGCTTGTAAAACTGAAAATAATTCTCATTATAGTTACATAGAGCTCTAATACAGCACCCATTCTATAGAGCTCTATTGTACCATTGCATTACTACAGCTTTACACAGAGCAAAAATGCAACAAAACTCTGGAAGTTTTAGTGGATGTATGAACTATGTTCCCCGATACACATTGCTTGTAGGAAAGAATACAATGTCATAGAGAACACAAAACAAAGAGACCATTCTAGAATTCTTTTTTTTTATTAAGGTGTTAAGGTGAGACTGTCAGAAGTTTTGAGCCAACAGCACTGCACAGAGAAGGAGGCAGCAGTGCAAATATACCTCTGCTGGGAGTCATATAGGTTGTATAACCAAGAAAATAAATTTTCCAAAAAAGGCATAATAGCAGAATGGCTACACTAGTCTCCTGTTTGGACAGATGAGCTCTCAGTCAGAGTTCAGCAGAGAAGCCATTGAGGTTTTCAGTGCAAAGAGCTTAAGGTTTCCCCCCTGGGCACTTGCAATTGTAGAGCCCATAAAATAGCAAGCAATATGCTCCTAAACATAACAAAGAATTGGTCTCCCCCATTTCTCTGTAGCCAATGCTCTTAGCTATGTGATGCCCATATGAATACTCTCATGAGAGATTGCAATATGTAACTAAACTAAATGAAAGGTAAAGATGGACACATAACTGGATAGAAGCTTCTCCAGATGAAGTGAGCTATTATGGAAAATATCATAGTTGTCTCACAGCTTTACCAGAAACAGATGGAAAAAAAAACAAAAAAACTGCTGTTCGGAATCTTTAACCACTTTAAAGAAACAAACTAGTCAATGACTTCTATTTACTGGAGATGATCCTTTTTAGTGGGGGATTCTCTTTTTAATGGATGATACTATACACATAATACACAAACCAAAATGGACATACGCCTGCTACTAATACCACAAATCATTGTATTTCCTTTTTCTCACAATAAGACTCTATATCTATTTCAATGCCAATCCTAATATTTCTACATTTCACAGATGACTTCTCCCTTTAGCTTATTTTGAGCTATAGCCTTTAGTAATTCAGTAATATGAGAGTAACGGTAAATTTCTATGTATCTCTTTACATTTTAACCCCACATTAGGGTGGAATTGTAAGCCATGACATGCTCTGCCCGGAACACCCCAAAAATGTATCTCTTATGCACATTTACCCAAGCCTCATTCCTTCTAAGTATGTCAAGTCATGTGCCCAGAGGTTAATAAGCAATAACCGTTAAGAAACACATACAGAAGATAACATGAGGAATTTTCAATTGACTCATTATCAAACATTGTATTTTGTTATTATATATAGATTTAGATGACAAATGCTGGAGCATCATTAGAGTGATCAGAACGGCAATTCATACTGTGCACTACTATAGTACTTTACAGTCTACACAATAGCACAATCTTTTTTTTATTCTCATTACTGTTAGAAAGGAGCTAAAAAGTAATCTCTCTTTTTTAGCTTCTTATACGGATTCTTCTGCAATATGACCTAACACCCTGCTGGCTTCACAAATGCTCAGTTACACTACTCGCCTTCCTCTAATAATCTGAAATAATGATTCCAAGGGTCTCTGTGGCTGATGGTGACAAAGTGCCATTAATCATGCATTCATCCTTTGAATACATTTTTTGTCCCCGATGCATTATTTTGCAATTATTGGCAACATTGTTAGTCACCATATTCCTGCCCATTTCTCTAATTTACCTGAAGCATTAATCATTTTGCTCATCTCCTACCTGGGACATCAAGGAGGTTACAGATGTTTATCTCATCTGCATCAAGGTGCAGGATGCAGAACAAATCATTTGTGAAATCACTAATTAACATAGAAAATACAAAGGGGCACAGAACTATCTCTGGGATATCTCACTGGTGACCTTCCTTTCCTGCTCTCCATTAATAACCATACTCAGTATCCAAGATAGAAAACTTTCATCAACAGATAACTCATCAAAACTGCAGAATGGTGTTTAAATAATATACTTATTAGCAAGCAAAGTACTTGATTGCACACATATTCTATATATCAACTATATTGTATATTATCTATAACCTGGTACACATCAGATTAGATAACCTAAGGCAGATTACTCCCATCACAATGAGTACATAGTAACATGAACATGTGTCCATCCCCAATTTATCTTTAGTTTAATTAAATGAGCATTGTCATTTTAAAAAACTTCCTTTCAGGGCTGAGCAACCTGGAAGCCATTTGATGTGGTCCATGGTTCAGCCAGTGAAAAGGCTTCTTAGTGAGCATGTGCACCAGTAGCCTTTACTCTTCCATTCATTGCAGCAGAAGTTGCTGAGTAGGAGGAAGACCAGGCCCGCTACCAGGCTTGTGAGAACATTGATACAAAATGTCGCCAGGAGGAGAGGACAAAATCAACAGTATGTTGGTATGTATGTCGTGGGGGGGAGGGGGGTAGGCGGAATGGCTTTAGGCAGCTTGTTAACAAACATGTGTCTAAATTAAGGGGGGGGGGGGGGTTGCAGTTGTACTTTAAGGCTTCCGTTTTATTTATCACCAACCATAAAGTCTAGGGCAGCAATCCATCCTGCAAATAGCAGTGTGTCTATTATTGTACTGTGTGTCCACAATCCACCCCACAAGCTTTAGCTTTTAGGCTGAGTTTACACACAGTATATTTCAGGCAGTATTTGGTCCTCATGTCAGTTCCTCATTGCAACCAAAACCAGGACTGGATTGAAAACACAGAAAGGCTCTGTTGACACAATGGTGAAATTGAGTGGATGGCCGCCATATAACAGTAAATAACTACCATTATTTCAATACAACAGCTGTTGTTTTAAAGTAACAGCAAATATTTGCCATTAAATGTCGGCCATCCACTCAATTACAACATTATGTGATCATAGCCTTTCTGTGTTTTCAATCCAATCCTGGTTTTGGTTGTAATGAGGACCTGACATGAGGACCAAATACTGCCTGAAATATACTATGTGTGAACCCAGCCTTAAGCCGCAACAGTAGTATTTCTGTTATTAGTGTAATCCCCATTGCTGCTGCTGTTTCTTTCCTTTCTGCTCACATGGCACCTTGCAAAACCCAGTTAATTAGTAACCCCACTATATGTCTCTCTCCACATGTATAGTACTGTGTTGTGTAAACCATCCTTCCACAGAATGCAGCCTACTCAGTGCCCTTTCACTAGAACTATGACGAGACATGGCAGAGTCCTATACTGTGGTTGGCCAGAAAGTAAATGAAAAATAGTCTATGGAGGGAATTTATTGTTGAGTCAAATAGGTGTGATTTTTGTAACCATTTTTAACCATATGTATTTCTTCTTGTGCTTGGTCAAAAATTATGCATGTCCCGAAAAAATAGTGCACAGCTTGACATAATTGCACACAGCAAACAAGTGAAATGTATTCCCCTGGTCCGGAGCAGAAGTAGCCTTCTGCCAGCAGATTTGTTTTTTGTATTTTTTTGCGCAGATGATAAATAAGGCACAGTGGCTCGATAGAAGGAATATTTTGTCCAATACAAAAAGACGAATACTAAAATAATCACAAAAAATATTTGACCAGTGAATACTCATTGGTAAATACCACTACATCCGAAACAATGTTGCAAACATTGTAAATTCACCTAAAAATAGGTGTGGAAGCCTTGATAAACATCCCCCTATGTTTGTGTCCTACTAGTAAAAAGGGCCTCTCTGTTCCCAACCCCTTAAATGCAGAGAATGAAACACAGCTGTGTTCCATGAAGGGGGCTCTCAAGGGTTTAAAAACAACTGTGCAAGCTCTAAGTCACCACCTAGTCACCACTCTGAAGTAACAAAACCATGCAGGTTTATAAAAATCTTTTGAAAGGATAATTTATCATTTTCTTTTGAAACAACAATTTCTCATGAGACCCATTTCTCACAATACCAGGACATGCCATCAGAACACTGAACAGGCTTCATTTACATAACAATCATTAGGTGTCCCCACTTAGACAAACAATGTATACACTTACTGACAGAGCTTTACTAGATGATGTTGTTGTGAAAATTAGAGATAGATAATGAAACAACTCATGAGCATTATACCTGGCTGTAGTGGTGTAGCTATAGTGGTTGCAGTGGTCACTGCTGCGATCCGTCCCCCTGGACCCCTCTTGACACCTGTTACTAATGGGCACAGTACAGGGGGCATTATTACTATAGGGACACGGGGGGCATTATTAGTATGGGAGCACAGCACAGGGAGCATTATTACTATGGGGGCACAGCACAGGGGGCATTATCATTATGGGAGCACACCACAAAAGGCATTATTACTATGGGGGGCACAGCAAAGGGGGCATTATCACTATGGGGACACAGCACAGGGAACCTTAAACCATATGGGGGCACAGCAGCGGGGGCATTATTATTATATGGAGGCACAGCAGGGAATCCAAAATACAGGGGGCAACCAAAAACTGAAACTACTACTGTTTGGGACCTTATGGGTGGGAAAAAGTTGCCTAGGATATTTGTCTGGCAGGTTCTGAAGTAATGAATTGTAGCTGCAAGAAATCATCATGGTGGTCTGGGCTGGATGGAGAGGAAAAATACATAAATACAGAAATATGTCTATAAAAGCTACAGCAATTCAGAATTCAAACAAAAAAATCTAGCTATTCACTTTATGGGTTTTTCGTTCAAATTTTGGAGTGCTGCAGCATTTTTTTTACATTTATTTAAGCTTACACGAGTGGATCCTGGTGTAGCTGCTGGTACCAGTTCACACCAGAGACAAAAGCTACGCCCCTGCCTGGTTGATGGACAGATAAAGTACTTTAGCCTGTAATATTGCAAATAAATAGATATCAAATAGTAAAAATAATCATCACTACCCTAGCTAAATCAAAGAATAGAGTCAAAAGAACAGCGTTTCTCAATACCAATTATTGAGTATCACTAACAGGTCATGTTTTTAGAATTGCAAAGCGATATTAGGTGATTTCATATTTTTTAGTGGGTCAGGAATTTGTGACCTCTCTGAAAAGTCCTCATATCATGACCTATAGGGGTTACTAGAGGACTAGGGCTAATAAAACGGATATTGTCTTGAATTGCAACATGGAGGTAAACCATTAACAGCACACAAGTGTCCCGTATGTGTCTTGACTGAGTTTGTGTCTACTGGCTTATCACAATGCTATTGATTCTATACTGTATTACTGTATACAGGGCCGTATTAAGAGCTGCTGCTTGCCTAGGCAATAAGCTGAAGATGCGTCGGGGAGAGTTGTTTCACATTTTTCATGTTTTTTAACAGCTTGAAACATGATTAGAGCTGTTTGCATATTGTCTGAAGGAATTCTCACCACAGGATGGGTAGGAAATGGCTCCAGGTGACACATTAAACACGGCAACACCAGACCTAAACAATACCGAAATACTGTGACTGGATAACACTCATTCCACTAACCCCCCCCACCCCCTCCCTATAAAAAGACAACAGATTTACTAGCAAGTCTGAACTGGAGGTGGGAGATTAAAAAAGTAAAAAAAAAAAAAAAAAAATGTTTCCTTCCCCCTGTGCCCTGGTGCTGCCCCCCTGAAAGGTGCTGCCCTAGGTACCGGACCACGGGTGACTAGTGGTAAATAGGGCCCTGACAGTATACAGTATTTGATGATTTGGATATACTATAGGTATGCTCACTTGTTGAAGGTATGTTCACTTCATGTTTCGTAATTTGGAGCTGCAATAGATGGTAATACTAGACGCACAAGCTGGTTTACCATTTGGTGAACCGAAGGTTGGATAGGCACCTGTTAACCTGCCAGACTGGAACAAAACACTCTATGACTCTATCACTTTTTTAATCTGACACATTCAGAAAATGCCAGCTTGGCAGACATTACACACAATTTCACAATAGCATGGCTATTAAGGACACACATATAATACCAAAGAGCAACTCAAAATATTCTTTTTTTTTTTTTTTTTAACCCCTAGACGACCCTGGACGTAGGGTTACGTCATGGAAGTCTGTCCCCAGACGACCCATGACGTAACCTTACGTCATGGGTGTTATTCCCGCTATGAAGCGCGCTCCGGAGCGAAGCGCGCTTCATAGGAGGTGGGGGCCGGCTGCAGTGAGCAGCCGTGACCTCACCGGTAATAACACGCTGCAGCGATCGCGCTGCCGCGTGTCATTAACCCCTTAAACGCCGCGATCGCGGCGCGACCGCGGCGTTTAAGTGTAAGTGACAGGGGGAGTCCCCTGTCACTTACCGATCGGGACCCCCGCAGTGTGACTGCGGGGGTCCCGATCGGTAAAACGGACTGCAGGAGGTCTCTCACCTGCCTCCGTGCGGTCCGATCGGCGATCTGCTACTCTAAGCCTGCACAGGCAGGCTCAATGAGCAGATCGCCGATAACACTGATCAATGCTATGCCTATGGCATAGCATTCATCAGTGTAGAAATCAGACTAATCTATGTACAAGTCCCCCAAAGGGACTTCAAAAGTGTAAAAAAAAAAAAGTTCAAAACACTAACACACTACCCCAAAACCCCTCCCCCAATAAAAGTCTAAATCACCCCCCTTTCCCATTATATAAATAAAACATATAAAAATGAATAAATAGATAAACATATAATATACCGTAGCGTGCGTAATTGTCCGATCTATTAAAATATAACAAGCGTCATTGCGACCGGTAAACGGCGTACACGAAAAGAGGGGAAAAAGTGCGCAGATTACCGATTTTATGTTACATTATATATTAAAAAAAATCAATAAAAAGTGATCAAAACGTCCGATCTTCACAAATATGGTATTAATAAAAACTAGAGATCATGGCGGAAAAAATGACACCCCATACAGCCCCATAGGTGAAAAAATAAAACCGTTATAAGCATCACAATAGGCCCATTTTATTAATATTTAATTGCCAAAAAAAAGGATTTCATAAAAAAAATATATATATAACATTAGAGAATCTGTGTAACCTGCATATGGTTGTGTTCGGGCTGACCTATAGAATAATAGTGTCATGTCGCTGTTACCATATAGTTCATTACGTAGACACAGGAACCCCCCAAACGTTACCATATTGCATTCTTTCTTACGATTTCACCTATTTATATCTTCATAAATAATATATTTGGAATTCCATCATACATGTTATGGTAAAATGAATGACGCCATTACAAAGTACAACTATTCCTGTAAAAAACAAGCACTTACATGGCTTGTAGATAGAAAACTGAGAGTGCTAGAGCTCTTAGAAGGGGAGGAGGGAAAAACGAAAGCACTAAGATCAAAATTTGCGCGGTCCACTGGGTCATTTTGGGCCTGGTCCTCAAAGGGTTAAACAACAAACATGATTATTTGGTTACTGTTGCAGTTGGCCATGGCCTCAATCAAATGCTGATATGTTACATAGTTGAAATATCGCTGAGAACAACCTAGCTGGCACTGATGAGAGCATTTCAGGCGCAGAAATTGCCATGGTCATCCTGCTGACAGATCACACTAGCAAACAAATGATTTTCGAATACAGAATGAATAAAATAATGCTCATAAGGAAAATGCAGTGCCGATAGCTTTCCAGACTTGTTCACATGTTTTTCAAGTACTAGTTTATACAGTGTATGTTAACCTTTTCAGACCTGTACCATCATAATAATTACAATAGTGCACATGCAGTGCTGCAGCTATTACCCTGAAAAGCTGGAATGTTTTCCAGCAGCCTGAAGTCTATCAAAACAGACTGCCATAAATAGTAGCCTATTATCTGCTGATGGATTCCAAGCCAGTGAAAAATTTACATAACCGTACATTAGGGAATTTCAATTTAAGCGATTACCTAAACAGTATGTACAGTTGTATTCTAGTTAGTTACAAATATTGACAAAAACCTTAACCGCCAAAAAAATATAAAGCAACATATTTGTCACTGTGTCTTATAGGTTGCAGTGCTGTATGAACCTTGTTCTGTTCCGATTCATTGCATAAATGTAAACTCCACTGTCCAATTCTTCTGAGGACATAAAAAATGCAAACACTGCCACTTTTCAGCAACAACCTTTACAAGGGTGCCTGATGCATTAGGGTGGCACAACTTAGCTATTTGTAAAGCTTATCGTTTGCTAAAGAAGCACTTTTTTTTATATATGAAAGCAGCAATCTGTGCTGAGTGTTGGATTCTATTCTCTTTTTATGTTTCTAGATGCTTCCTGAACTATGACTCATCAGTTCAGAAATGGTGACACAGTAATGTGCTTTTAATCTATGTGAAAACATGAAATAAATCAATAGGACAGCTTCTGCTATGGCATTACAATGCAGCCTAGCATGTTCAGCACCATGGACAGGGCTAAAGGCTGCTACACCCAATTTTCTCATTGGTGTGATCTTTTTCTGTATGTTCAGATGCCAGATGTGGGGCAGAGAGTCATTTGTTGACATTGTTATATGTGCTTCAGAGATCTTGGATGGTCTAGAGTTTCACCAGTTGTTTCAATGTCTTAATACAGAAGAATGTTTTGGGCATCTTTCTGGTGCCTTTGTTTAAAGAAAGCTAAGAGTTCCCACTATACAGCTCCAAGCATAAGAATTTATGAGATGCCTCTGATGTCCATCTGAAATGACTATTAGAAATAAACATTGTAAAGCCAGACGACTGCACTGCCGAGACTCTTTTGGCCAAAAACAGCAGACATGCATTACTCTCTTCCAAAAATGTTCTTTTCAGCTGAATGTTAGGTACTTAATAGAGCCTAAAAAACGTGGTTATTGGTAGTTTCACAGTATGACCTTTTGTAACTAATTGTTTCTGGTAAATAATGTATGAATCCAGCACCAAGCTGCATCCAGTGTAAGTTTGCTTTATTATGGAAACACAATTTACATGTATAAGGTTTCAGGTACGAATAACCCTTACTCAGGGCATGCAACAAATAAGGGAAGACACATTAAATACTGGTGTAGAATAAAATACCCAGTAGATGCCCCTTAGGAAGTTTACAATATACATAATGATACTATAAGACATGTACAGAAATGAAATAGTCCCCACTTCGCCCAATACACCTATTTTACTCCTGAATAGATAAAAAAAGCAAACCCATCAAATGCCCTAACTTATCACTTACCCTTCTTAGTGAGGTGTTTTACGTAGCTGAAAGTAAAGCATTCTGCCTGATTGAACAGTATTCAGACTGAATAAAGGCACATTTCATTCAAAGGGTAAATGACAAGAAAACAGCATTCCAGTTACATGTAATAGATTACTACTGAGATTTCTGCACATTCTGGGTAGAAAACAGTATTCAAACATGTGGAAATGACACCCGCCTTAGCATCCAGATAAGGAGAAAATTATTGGTTGACAATCCAGCTAAGTACGGTTGATTACAGAGATGAAATGAGATAAATCAGGGGTCAGCTTTACAAAGTAAAACTGTTACCTACTGTAATGCATTGTGACAGAGCTAATTCGAGGCTGCAAAATGTTTTAATAGATGCTTAAAGGTAAAGATAATCCAACTGCCTCCTTTTCAGAATCTGGTTTCCGCCTGCCAGAGCATTACTGTCAATAAGGTGTGATGGGAACTATGAGTGACATCCCTGGAGTTGGGGGTTAGGGGGGGGGGGGGGTAGGGATGGAAAATTAACACAGATTCCAAAACTTACTCACTTACTTTTCATTTTTAATGATGAAAAGCAGCAGGATGACGACCACTACCCTCTAGTGTCTATATCAGTGATGGCATACCTTAAGCACCATAGCTGTGGCACAATTTCTATCATACTTGGGCACCCAAAGCCATATATTTGGTTTGGCTGTCCATGTATCAGGCATGATTTAAATTGTAGTTTTGCAGCAGCACTCCAGATTCAACATCACTGGCCTATAGTGTTACCAATCTATAGAAAATACAGATGTGTTCTTCAGTACTCTTCCTAGTAACTCAATATATCCCAAAATGTATGTCACATGAGGACTAGCTTAGAACAAATGATGATTCTGTAATACTCTTTTGGGAAATGTATCTGCTATATTGGGAAATTTATCATCCCCCTCTGCTTGCACTTTGGTGGTAAAAATAACATAGATGTGGGAGCATTACATACTAGTAATATATTTATTTACTTACTTATTTTTTACTAAAGACTGACATTTTATATGACTTTTATAACCATTTGGGGCCACCAGTGGTTATAATGTAGCTTTCAGCCTATTGAGGCTTCTGCTAGCTTGTCACATAACTGTATTAACTATAATTCATGTCATTAGAAGTTGGACCCCTTAGCTACATTCAAGGTGAGGTAAGAGTGGACACTATGCATGTTATTTGCAACATAACTGTATTTGTTCCATGAATGGCAGGAAATTAGAAGTCAAGGTAATGCCTTCGTCCCTTGGTATGAAGCGTAAGTCGATGCAAGTTCAAGAACCACTATTACAGACTCTATTTGTCTATTCAAACAGGGAAATACATTTTCTAACATTTTGCTAAACCATGACCCAAAAGAATCCCATTTATCTCTCTATTCACACACTTTCAAGGATAATACTTAAGATCTTGTCAATTTGTTTGACAACATGTCAACCATTTTTCACTGCTTTCAGCCCCACATCATTTGGCTACTTACGTCCCATGTGTTTGGAAGCCCTTAAGCTAGGATGATTTTCAAATTACCACTGATGTTATTACAGATGTGTCAGGTTTGATGAAGCCTGTTGAGAGAGGTTGAGAACAGGGCTATGGAGAAGGAACCTTGTGAAATGTATTAGAGCCTTGTTTCCGACACAACACCTGCAATAATAATTACTGGGAAGCGACAGCTGGATTTACATAGTTATTAGCCCTTTAATAACAGGTGACTTATCAACTTGCCAGGATAACTTAGCATTGGATATGTCTGCATCTCTTATTTATAAAGCAATACAGTAGATTAGGAGCATGAGTTTGTATAAAAGACTTGTTCTTAACAATGTTACTGCCAAGAAGGGGAAATAATTGCTAAGGAATACGGTATAGTGTACAAAAACTATTGATGCCCTTACAAATGAACAAGCCTTAGCGGAGACAAATATTTATTTATCCATGGTGATAGAAACTAATTGGGATCTCATTCAATAAAACCAATCTTAAGTCAATGCACTGAGAAACAAGTAAATTACACTTTAACTGGATGCTATGGCCCATTTAAAGCTATACACAGATTCTATGTAAATTCAAGTTCTCTGCAGAATGTGGCAAAAGTGCTTCAGGCTTAAAGGCCCTATTAAATGAAATAAATTATCGGCCGTTATGGCTGATAATCGTCTTGTGTCGTCTCGTGTTGAAAAACAAATTACTTAGATAGCAACGATCTGCTGACGTCGCTCCGTAGAATAGGAGAGGCAGCAGCAGACCACTGCTATCTTCTATGGGCTGCCCAGACAATCTAGCGATCACTTGGGCAGCTCCCCACACCATCTCCCCCCCGACTCTTACCTGCTTGTTGCCGACGCGTGTAATAGCGCTGGCAGTGAGCGGGGATCGAGGAGGAAGCTAACGCTAACAGCGCTTGTTTGCTCCTCTCTATCGCCCTGTGTAATAGGGGCTTAAGGGGGTTATGTAGAGTTAAGCTAATCATATATTTCAGATAACAGTCAGCTGAAAGCTATCTCTCCGGATCACCATAAACACCTTTAAGCTTGGCTCACACTGATTCTGAATGGTAAGAGAGGAGGCTGTCGGCTTATTTAGTGACAGCTTTTCTCCCCATAAATAAAAACTTGATTGAATTTGATTGTGGTCTGATCCCACCAACATTGTGAATTTGTACACCCAGCTTTAGAAATAGGTGACTTCTAAAATCTTTGGTGCAAAAGTCAACACTATGCTTTTAGGTTGTTTTTCTGCAGTTTCAACTGGGGCTTTAGTCAAGGTTGAGGGAATTATGAACAGTTCCAAATATCAGTAAGCTTGGGCACAAACCTTTTGCTAAAAAGCACAGCACTGAGACAAATCTTAACTCCATATCAACAAAAGAATAGCTTCATTAAAGGAATATCAAAGTTTTGAAATGGTCCAGACTGAGCCCAGAACTAAATCCAGTTGAAAATCTGTGGATTGACCTGAAGAGAGCGCTATACACATGAGATGCCCAACGGCAGAACGAAAGAGTGGGCAAAGGTTACTAAATCCAGATGTGCCATGATGATAGACTCCGACCTAAGGGTAATTTACATAAGTGTTATTTTAAGAGTGCGCATATTTACGCAGCCACAATATTTAAGTTCTTTTTGTTTATTATTCCACCCTAAAAGATTGCAGTTAGTTTTTGAATTGAATTGTACAGATTGTGGCTATGTTCCGTTTATTATTTTTCAAAATCACATCATTTGCCGTCATTTTTAGTGTTTTGGATGCTTGTCATTACAATGATAGTCCCTGGTGCATTATTCTAGTGAGGTGGACTGACGTTGTGGACTGACGTCTGTACGTTATGTGAACATACAGTAGGCTAAAGGTGGAAAAAGTTCTGAAATGATCTTTTGGAGTCTGATTTTTTTTTCCATTACAAAAGCCTGGGGTGTAAAGATATTTTGAATCAATTTTATTTATTTGGGAATCCTCTTAATGTTCCGGATATTTTTCTAATTGGAAGTTATAAAAAGAAAGGATAATCTTGTTATATAATTTCATTTCATCCACTGAGGCAATAGTTTATTTTCATGTTAAAGCCATTTGTGTCACTGAGTCATCTGAGTTGGCATTTACCCTGTAAATACATAACATAATAATGTTGTTTAGTGCTACTAATGTCAGTATGAATGAGTAAAATACACACATCAAAGCTACATGACCCTCATTTATAAATAGAGGAGTTTTAATAGACCACTTAGACCACCTGCCTTCAATGGAAAACACTATATCATGGTTGCATATTCACTCAATGGCTGCATATTCACTTTATTAAACTCTTGCCTAAGAAGCTGGTATATATGTTGTAAGCTAAAGGGTTTTCTGATGACGTAGCTTATTTTAAACTGTGCATTAAATGAACAGATAGCTAGATAGATAAAGTTATTTTGCTACCTGTGGTGTTTCGTACTCTGTTGTCTCCATTACCAATTTTCCTGTGTATTCTCTAACAGACTTTTTACTTTCTCTTTATATTGTAAGCTGTTGTTTCAAAATCTAAATCAGCAGTAGATGTGATATAAAGCAAGTTTTCAATTTACATTCATTATTATTATTTTTTTGTTATCATGGAAAACACGGCACTTCCTGTTTTCTGACTTTTTTTTCCAAAAAACAGGAAACAGTCAGAAAACAGGAAGTCCCATGTATCCCAGGCCATCTGAGCGCTCACAGAGAAGGCAGTCATGTGATTGATGGACACATTAAGCCGTGACTCTCTGTACTGGCCGAAATTCCTGTGTTTAGTCTATTTTTTCCAACCAGCCCAAGTCAGAAAATCTGCCTTCAGGAGACTGGACCTGGATTTCTGGTAAGTTCAGCTTTGTTTCACAGCATGATAACAACAAAAAAAAAATTAATGCATATTGCAAACTTGCTTTATTTTACATCTACTGAATTTAGATTCTGAAAGTTTTAACAACAGTGACAGTGAAATTCAGCCACATCTTTTTCCCACTATATTGGAGGTTCCCGCATCAGAACACTACAGCCATAAAGATCATGCGGCAATTACTTAAGTAAGATGATGATCTGGGCAGAGACCGCCGTTCCGTGACCCAGCTGGTCTCTTTATGTAGTGTGAACATAGCCTAAGGTTGTAAAATACCAGAAGATCCCTTTAAAGAAAAATTTGCCTTTACTTTCTCAACTCTAAACCTAATCCTAATATTAATGGTTCCCAATTGAGGGAAAAGAAACATAAAAGAACTGGAAAAAGCTTAACAAGAACATACTATTGGTCCAAACAAAATGGTTGCTCTGTTTTTTTCTCCATATAGAGATCTGCCAGTATCACCCATTGCTTAAGGATTGCCATATAATGTTCCATACAAATTTTTCCAGATACCTAATTAGGCTGGGTTCACACTACATATATTTCAGTCAGTATTGTGGTCCTCATATTGCAACCAAAACCAGGAGTGGATTGAAAACACAGAGAGGATCTGTTCACACAATGTTGAAATTGAGTGAATGGCCGCCATTTAATGGCAAATATTTGCTGTTATTTTAAAACAACGGCTGTTATATTGAAATAATGGCAGTTATTTACTGTTATATGGTGGCCATCCACTCAATTTCACCATTGTGTGAACAGATCCTTTCTGTGTTCTTAATCCACTCCTGGTTTTGGTTGCAATATGAGGACCACAATACTGACTGAAATATATGTAGTGTGAACCCAGCCGTGAACCCAGCCTTATACAGAAAACCAGATTAAAAAAATCAGTGGCAGCACATATAGACAGCTGTTAAGCATATGTATAATGCTATTGGATTACTTATGAATAAATCTACCTAAGGCAATATAAGACATATCATTGTGATGATATCTTACTATATAATGTTATATAATAACTATATGTAGAGTTCTTTTTGATCCTTTATACCTCTCATTATAGTCTACCTCCTAGCCTGTCATGTTAGAAATATTTTGAAAAAAGGTGAAATTTTGGTAAATGCTGGTAGCAGACTGTGTATCTATCTCCGGTACTTCTATTCATGTAAGGAAGAAAATGGGAAAAAGATAAAATCCTGACCTAGCAGGAGCACAGAAACATAAATTATTCTACATATCACTGCACCAGCACCACCACGCAGGCTCCTGTTTACTGGAAATCGTTGGCCACAAAAGCGGAGGATGTCTTTGAAGTGAGGGGCTACCGTTGTAGCCTACAGACACAGGCACAGCTAATTCCCAATGTCATGCATTTTGTGATCTTGTAGCTAATTAATCAGAAAGAAGGAGCTGAGGACGGCTCAGAAGGCCGGCACAGCAGGCACCTCACTATTTATTTATCAGGTTCTCATATCTATCGCCAGTGGGCTAATGGGCACTTGGGCATATGTGAGGCATGGAGTGATAATGTACAGCATATGCAGACAGATTGTGCTTATGTATATTATATCTTGTATAAAAAATATATTTTTGGCAATTAGAGGAGAAAGAAATGCTCAGCCTGAAACTTCTACAGGAACAAATTCTGGAAATGTTATAAAGATGAACTGAAAGATGAAATGACAGCCATGCCTGTCTGTATCAAATTCTGTCACTTGTGGATGGAGCTTATTTACTTTACCAGTTACCTGTGATAGGTTAGGAAGCAGCTGTGCTCTAAATTCTTTCAACAAGCATTCGGCCAGCTTTCTTAATGTACATAGATTGGAGAGACAGGCAAGTGACAGGAGATCTCAGTCAGGTTTAACTGTAAATAATAAGGTCATCTTCTCTTGTGTACTTTATCATGACAAACTGAAAACAATTCTATCTTCCAGGATGAGGAGGAGAAACGGAACATAACTAAAATGGTATAGATCCAAAGATCCAAAGGTGTTACCTTTAGAAACAATTCACATTGTATGATCTTCAAGAGAATAGACAACACATGCAAATGTTTTGCTTGCCTGTTATTGGCAATGAAATGTCTGCAAAGGAGCAGAACAATTTCCCAATATTTATTAGTAAGAGATGACTAGGTTACTAGACATTACTAGACATCACCCATTTGGGTTGTCAGTTATTAAAGTTCATGATTCATAAGGCTATGTTCACACTACGTAAAAGTACGGCAACAACGGCCATACTTTGCACGTGTATGCACATTGCCTCTCCTTCTATGGGATCCTGGCCAGATCGTATACACATCGTATACGCTCCGGCTGACATCCCATGCGGCGCCGCAAAGAACTGACATGTCAGTTTTCTGCGGCCGCAATTCAGTGAATTGCAGCCGTAGAAAGACCTGTCAGTTCACACAATAAAGCGAGCGGCTCCTGCCGCTTGCTTCATTTTGTGCTATGCGAGTTCTGATGCCGCCGCGCGGTGATGCGCCTGCATCAGAACAATGCGTCCGGAAAGATCATCTTTGCAGATGATCTTTGCAAGATCTTTGCAAGATGATCTTTGCAGAGACCGGCCGTTTCATGACCCGGCCGGTCTCTTACAGCATGTGAACATAGACTAAAGTAAGAATGGATGAGGTCTTGTTTAGTAGGGATGAGCGAACTGGCCGAGGTTCGGGTTCGTATGAAGCTGCCTTGCTCATCTTTACTAAACAATAGTATGAACCTGAACTATCGGCTTCTGATTCCCGCTGTTTGTCCGCTCCGTGGAGAGGGTGGATACAGCCTGAGGACCGCCTAGATAACTGAGATACAGCCTATGGCTATGGCTGTATCCCAGTTTTCCAGGAGGTCCTCAAGGTTGTATCCACCTTCTCCACGGAGTGGGCAGACAGCGGGAATCAGAAGCCGATAGTTCAGGTTCATACTATTGTTTAGAAAAGATGAGCAAGGCAGCTTTTTTTTGCTTCTTACAAAGCAAAACTGATCAGCGTGGAATCTTTAAAGTGACACTGTCACCTCCTTTTTGCATTCTGACATCTCTACACAGGTGTAAAGGGTAAATTTAGCGTTTTTCATACCTTATTTTATATCATACGTCATGGTGCTTGTTCAAGTAAAAAGTCATCTTTTATCAACTGCAGATTGTGTTAAGTGGGCGAGGCCTCGCGGCATTAGCGCCACTTAGCCACGCCCACAACATCACAGTTGGCCCCGCCCCCTCGCCAGCCATTGGAACAGGCTGGCCGAAAGGTCTAGACCCCACCCCCTTTATGTCAGATAACCATCTGTCAGATAATCATCTCTATTCTTTAGCTTCTGGGCCTGTCTCATCTGCCAAGCAATCCATTCTGGTAAAAGTTTCCCCTACCTTAGGGCCCTATAACACAGATAGATTATTGTGCAAAAATCATTATATCATATGAATTTAAGGGTTAATCTTTCTGTGTATGCAGGCAACGATCGTTTGAGCTGACCATAAAATCATTGTTAATCATTCACAAATCTTGCACTGTATGTACCCATCATTCATACATAATTGCTAGAGTATATAAACTATTGCAATATCGATTGTAATACGAACATAACTAACCACTATCGTTCCATAGTGTAATAGGACCCTTACATTTATCTGATCAGAACTGGACATACACCAGATGAAGTAGGGATCACATGGGCAGACTTTTTTTGGTATTCCTTTCATTGGGGCTGTGGAATAACACTACAGCAAGAGGTATAGCTATAAAGAGAGGAGGGAGAGGGGAAGCAAAGGCAGTCACACCCATGCCCTGGTGTCTTCCACATAAGAAGACAACATGAAAGGTGGGGTTCTCATATAAATTATGTATTTCAGTTCAGGAGGTTTAATACGGATGATAAGCCAATCAAGATGTTCATCTACTTGGACCCAAGCTGATATTGAGATTAGGGACAAAACTGTCCCTTAAATGAATACAGGAAGCAGCACGCCATTCATTCACTAACATTCTATAGGGAAACTAAAATTTGCTGAACACTGAGCTGTATATGTTAGCCTCTGTTCACACCATCAGTTATGACATTAAATCCAGGCTTATTAAGTGACAGTTAACCAAGGGTGCCTGGCAGACCCCATTCAGTTCTGCTTTGGTGACTGAGAAAACTGACAAATGTTGCGCTATTCTTTCTATCAAATTTGAGAGAACTACTAATAGAGGTTCAATAGGGCTAAGCTGTCTAGGAGTGGCTGCATAAGAGTGGCACTGTTTAAGAAGTTTTTCTTATGTCACACAATCTGTTTAAATTTGAACAAAAAGGAAGGACCAACAGCTTACAAAAGTTTTTCGACCTGTAGGTCTTTGTCATGCATACTTGATATGCTTGGTATAATGGGATAAAGACCTACGGGTCGAAACGTCACTTTTTCTGTACCCCACTATGTGAATAAACCCACATATTATTCATTTTGGATGCTATTGAACTTTCCTTTTTGTTCAAGTCTACAGCGCCTACACTAAGGATTGTAGGCCAACCAGCGTGCATCTACCTATCTGAACGTGTGGCCACCACTGGATACCCTCTACAAGGTGCTGCTGGATATCTATTCTGTTGACAATCCCTGTAAGGTCAGTGTCTATTTAGCACAAATGTCCTACTTTACCAAGGTAATCTAGAAGGTTATCTTTGTAAGATTCTCTAGATCTGTCTGTACTTGATAAAAATGATACAGCGAAGAATTACTATATCCTCCTTCATGCTTCATATATAAAAATGGCAATCTTATTTTCCTGTCCATTTTGCAAAAAAATGTTACTAGATATCACAGCTTTCCTGGGCAGGACAAAAGTTTAACGTTGGCTCCTGCCATGTGAGATTGTGCCTTTAATCCTATACTTACGTTATGCTATAAAACCAATTTATTTTATAACCATAAAGCCTCTCTTCCGCTTTACACTCAACCATGTCCTAATAGATTGAGTCTTCCTGTATCTAGGTCCTTGTAATGGCTGGGGAAGGAGGAACAATTTAATGACAAGGGTGTAACCACTACATCCTCAGCACAGCGGAAAACATATAAATGCTTATTACCGAGTAGAAGGGGAGGAAGACGAGCGATTTCAGCACTTCTGCTTCTGCTCATAAAATCTTACACAGATACAGAACATCCGAGCTCTGAGTAGAATCCACCCTTCAGTGGCTGGGAATTCTTTTTCCTAAAAAGATAGCACTTATTGTTCTTTCCACTTGTCAATTGTTTATTTAATATTACGGCCAATTGACAAGGTAATAGCTTTCTTTCCTAAGGACCTTGCAAGATATATACAAGGGCTTCTTTAAATAGCAAGCAGCAAAGAGAGCGCTCCATCTATTGACTTTATCTAGCGCACACATCTGCACAGATTCTCATTATCTCATTCACGGCGATGCAGGTCCCTTCCACAATGAACAGATTGAAAGGATAGTATGAGTTCAGGGAAGAGAAAGAAATCGGGCCAGTACAATCACAATCAAAGAAACATGTTTGAACAAGAAAATAACTAAATGCCTACCTAGCCGTCTGCACATATGCTTTTCAATATCCAGGAACGCTAGATAAATATTTTTCCTCTTAATAAAGCTATCTGCATAATAGGAATTTATCATGCAGAATAAACTCAAAGAAGATGCCAGTCAGTGAAAATGACCATGGGCATTCCCAATGGGGAAAAAAAACAAATTTTTCCAAAAGCTTATTCTTGCACATTATATAACGTGCTTTCGGCACTTTTTAAGCAAATG
The DNA here is from genome assembly GCF_027789765.1 of Dendropsophus ebraccatus. Classification (NCBI taxonomy): domain Eukaryota; kingdom Metazoa; phylum Chordata; class Amphibia; order Anura; family Hylidae; genus Dendropsophus; species Dendropsophus ebraccatus. The sequence continues at coordinate 71,758,446 of NC_091460.1, forward strand.
CAAGTTTTTGCTTATAAAAGGACTAAGATATAGAACAAGAATAATTTAGGCATAGTTTATGCATAATTCTGTGTATGTGCCCTCAAACAAAGCCTCTTAAGCAGTGACACAGCCATACTTTTCAATGGTTCCATAGTTGCAAGAAACTATTCATAAAATTTGTACAAATATAAAACTTTTATTATGTTACAGTTTGTATCTAGCATCCATCATGCTGTTCTCTAAAAGGGAAAAAAAATCATTTATATTTTTTACCACTTAAAACCAGATACTTTTTTGTCCTATACATTTTTATTATTTTAAATTTTCAATTCTATTTCATATTTCAGCAACCACATGGACAATAGGGGTCTGCAGTCTTGAGCTGGCTCATTGACCTCTATGGAAGAGTTTTCTAAGCATGCTGTACACTGCAGAATTTGTTGCTGCCATACAAATAAGTATTATTTTTATATTATTATTGTGCTTATAGAGAAGAAATATAATAGGAGTTATGCCTGTCATTTATTTGTAATGGTGTATGCTGTGTTATCTGCCTACAGCTTTATAATAGAGGTAAAACCATTCACTACATGTCTGTGATGACTGCACATATTAAAGTAACAGAAGCCACAACAATGATGGACAGCAGCAATCACACTGCTGTCTGCCATTATCCCTTTAAATGTTGCAATCTATAGCATCGAGCAGAGCGCCAATAACACTGATCAATGCTATGCTATAGCACAGCATTGACGAGTATAAGCAATCTAATGATTGCTTATAAAAGCCTGAATAAAATTAAAAAGAAATTATTATTTTTTTTTACAACTACAAAGCCCCTCCCCAAATAAAAGTTCAAATCATCTCCTTTCCCATTTTACAGATAAAAAAATATATAATAATAATAATAATCATCATTATAATTACAAACACATTTGGTATCATAGTGTGTAGAATTGTCCAAACTATTGAAATTAGGGATGGTCCAAACTTGCCGAGGTTTGGGTTCGTATGAACCCGAACGCTCGGCAGCAGATTCACGCTGTCTGCCCGCTCCATGGAGCGGGCGGATACAGCAGGAGGAACGCCTGGAAAACTGGGATACAGCCTATGGCTATGGCTGTATCCCAGTTTTCCAGGCGGTCCTCCCACTGGATCCGCCCGCTCAGTGGGTTCGTACGAACCCAAACCGAACTCGGTTCGGACCATCCCTAATTGAAATGTAATGATATTGTTCCCGCACAGTAAACAGTGTAAATGAAAAGAAGAAAAAAAAATGCAAGCACGGCTTTCTTGTCATATTATATAGCAGAAGAAAATAAATAGAAATGTATGAAAGAATCCCATCTACGCCAATATGGTACCAATAAAAACTAGATTATGTCACAAAAATGAGCCCCAAAATAGCCCTGTAGGTGAAAATAAAAGCGTTATGGAGGACAGCGAGGAGGGGAGCTTTGCTTTAGTGTTACCTGGACATATGTGTGTCAATGATGTTTGGTCATGAAGGAGTTAAAGTAAATATAGGTAATTTTATAAAAATGAATTCTGTTTGAGTGCATATAAAGTTTTTACAAGATCTTATCATAACTGCATAAACTTGCCCTCTTTAGGAGTACACATTATTTTCATAGTTACCATCATTTCACTACATTAGAATACTCTACGGTTTACTAGTAGCGACATTAAATCAACTGGATTAACCACTTGTCAAAACATGTTATCTGTACAAGCTCTGCAAACAAGGCAACTATTATTATATGGGATCAGTATAACATGAATAATACTATGTAAGAGTGAGTCATTGAAAACCAACATTTCTTTCAGCTTTGACATGTCATACACTAAAGTAGTTCTAGTAATATATGCTGAAATGTTCCTTCAAGAATCTAGAGTCTTGCAAAGGAACAAGTAAAAACTGGAACTGTAGAAAACAGAGGCTAGAATGGATGGGACGTGTATGGGCAACACTAAAATTTATCATGCTTTTTAACATAAAGCTAAGAAGTGTAGGAATTTTCATGGTCATAAATGGAAGAGCAAGAACCAATGTGAAGATTATTTGCTTGATATATATAGGAAGAACGTCAAGGGGTTGTCCACTTAATAGTTGTTTTTAAATTTATAGTAATAGTATTGCTGAAATATGCCCCTCCCCTGTATACAATCTTGTCCCTTCTGCACCATATTGCTTTATAATGAAGTTTCGCCCATCTTGTCCCCCATGATCTGCTTCTCTTCTCTAAGACTACTTCAATGGAGATACATGTGTGCCCCAGTATACATCATTCTGCCTCATCAGTTTCCTGAATACAGTTTACCACTATAGAGGAGGCAGAGTTACGTGTTTTTCTATTGTCCCAAGCCAAGGGTGTGTAGGTGTGTATAGGGGGGGGGGGGGAGGGTACTGGCAAGGGCACCTTGGGCAGTGTATACATATGAACATAATGAACATTTTTTTTTTTAATTCAGCTGTTCAATCTTTATGTTCGCTAGCATCTGTTGTTGGTGGAGAATTGAGAGGCTGGCACTTGCATTAGATGATCAAGTAATAATTTACTGGATTCTACTATAAATTTGTTTCTATAGGTATCAAAATATTCTCAGATAAAGTACAATGAAGGTCAATAATAAAAGATGTTGAAATGGCCCAAAGCCAATTGAAGAACAATGTCCTAGGGCCTTATCTCTTGGCTTTGAAAGCAGATGTTTTGGCTAGGAGATCAAGTCCTTCTTCTACCATCTTGGTTTTGTTACACAATAAAGCATAACATGTGCTTCTATAATTCCCTGTAGCAGACTAGTATAAGAGACACATAACAGCGCTGTAAAAGCCATGTGACACTTAACAGGTTGTATAACATACTAAATGTACATGTAAATAAAGTACAAGTGACACAGAATAAAACAGAACAAATATGTTATGCTTCTGGCTGTGACACAGTATGTTCTGGAGGCAAAGAAACAGCATTGTCACGCTGTTACTGGGTTTGTATTCTCAAATCTATTATGTTCTCAAACTGATGCGCTATTATCTTTGGACAACTTTCACACCGGGAGGTGATCCCTGGCAGCGTAATTTCGAAAATGAAAAGCTTACAAACAAGATAAATTTCATTGCTATGTTACCTGAATTAATATCACCTGACAGTCATTTCAACAAATGAAAAGCTCGGCAAAGCTATTTCAAGACTGCAGCTCTGTGCTGTAAACAACTATAATAAACTCCAATCTGCATATTTCCATAGTTAATAAGATTCCTGTATATGAAACATAATAGGCCGACAATCAGAAGTCAATAGTTATAGCGGGAAGCAGGGCAGGTTTACAGCAAAACACACGGCCGTCCTGATTACATTTTTTGCAGCTCTGGAATACGCTCAGACCCAGATTCTTATTACTATCCTGCTATAAGGTTCAATCTGGGATAATCTACTTTAATACACATTTTCTTTCCCATAAAAATGTCCTGTCAGAAGCTTTTTTTACGGCAATTTATATATTTTATTTATTTTGTTTATATGCTGCTTTGCTGTAGATTTGCTGCAATGTCTCCCAATGCTTTCTAAATGCAAGTGCACTTCATTTACATCTATCATATAGACACCTTTATTTTATACCTAATACTGGTTTTAGACACAGAAGTGTGGAGACGTATAAATAAAAAATGAACATTAGCCATGTGTTAATCCTTAGCCTGAATGATAATAGGTTTATGTAAGACTTATGAACCAATCACAATTTATAGGTTTATTATGCAGCATATTCTTAGGTGCAGCTACCACCTGGCCAGAATTCCTGATCAAAGCTTTGCAGATCTCTCTGCTTGCAGTCATTGATAGGAGCCTTCATTATAGTTACAGTACAGTTATCAGAACACTTTTGTAATAAGCTGTGTGATCAGGACAGGATGATATCCTCTGGATATATATATGAAATACGTTATAAAAACTGTTAGTTATAACTGTTACATTCAGTTTTTTAAGAGTAGATCTGAAATACAAAAATGCATGCAATGTAATGCCTCCTTGTGTACTATAAGGGTATGTTCACACTGAGTAAGTCAGGCGGAATTCCTTGGCGGAGCTCCCCAGCATGAAATCCCGCCTGTCTCAGTGTCGCATAGTGCCTCTATGGGATAGCTCACATGCCTCTGCTTCTGTTGCTCTCTGCTCAAAGAATTGATATGTCAATTCTTTTAGCGGAAAACGACGGGAGCAGAGGCATGTGAGCTATCCCATAGAGACACTAAGGCAGGTGGGGTTCCACGGTGGAGGGGTCTATCATGGAATTCCGCCTATATTAGTCAGTGTGAATGAACTTTTAAAGGAGAAGTGCAGTGAAAATTATTATTAGGTATTGTATTGCCCTCCAAAAGTTATACAAATCACCAATATACACTTATTACGGGAAATCCACATAAAGTGCTTTTTTCCCTAAACTTACTACTGCTTCAAGGCTTTACTTCCTGGATAAAATGGTGATGTCACTTCCTGGATAAAATGGTGATGTCACGACCCAACTCCCAGAGCTGTGTGAGCTGTGGCTGCTGTAGAGGATGATGGCAGAGGAATACTCAGTGTCCCTCCAGTGCCCTGTGTCCCTCTGCCATCATCCTCTCCAGCAGCCACAGCCCGCACAGCTCTGGGAGTCAGGTCGTGACATCACCATTTTATCCAGGAAGTGAAGCCTTGATGCAGTAGTAAGTGCAGGGAAAAAAAAACACTTTATAAGCATTTCCCGTAATAAGTGTACATTGTAGATTTGTATAACTTTTGGGGGGCAATACAATACTTTAATAAAAACCTTCCAAGGTTGTGGTCAGCACAAGGAAAAGCCTGCTCAAGCAATCAGTGACCACAGTGGTGTCCTGCTTCAGCTGCTGAAGGGAAGCATTGCTATCCCTTTGCTAACATACATAGCAGAAATGGCTATAATTTGCATAAATTAAGTCTACTCTTTTAAAGAGGTAGTCCAGAGAAGCGAAGCATTTTTTCTTAAATTAGCTGGTTATTAATCCCAAGTAGCCCTTAATATTTATCATGGGTGAGTAGGTGAGTAAGACATTTGGCACAAGCATCTAACACTTTGAACAATTTTGTAAATTTAAAAATCTATTTAAAATCTATTTTAAAATCTCAGGTGTTCCACTACTTATTAGCCCCTGTATGTCCTGCAGGAAGTGGTGTTTTCTTTCCAGTCGGAAATGGTACTCTCTGCTGCCACCTCTGTCTATGTCAGGAATTGTCCATTGCAGTAGAAAATCCTTGCTTTAAACAGTAGTTTCTGACACGGACAGAGGTTGCAGAAGAGTACACAATGTCAGGCTGTAAAGAATATACCACTTCCTGCAGGACATACAGCAGATGATAGCACTGAGCCTCAAGTCTCTTTTAAGCCTACATTAGCACAACATAAATTAGAGGCTAAGATGATAATTGTTGAGTTTTCTTTAAATAAAACATATTGAGAAACATTTATCAAACATGGTGTAAAGTTAAACTGACTCAGTTGCCCCTAGCAACCAATCAGATTCCACCTTTCATTTTCCAAAGAGTCTGTGATGAATGAAAGGTGGAATCTGATTGGTTGCTTGGGGCAAATGAGCCAGTTTCACTTAACACCATGTTTTTATAACCCCTTAAAACAAATATTGTTGAAAAAACATTAAAAAAATTAAGTAAGTAAAAGTGGATAAAACTATGAACTATGAACTGTGAACAAAATATGTAAACATGGAACAGTTTGTAACCATGGAGAGACAATGGGTTAGGGTGTCAATGAAACAATACTGGTTTGGCTGTCAGATTGTAAATGTCAGCTAGGACCACTGGCATTTACAATTATGCATTGGTGGAACAGCAAAGGAACATATAGAGACACATACCCATCCCCATAGTCGCCATCATGGCAAGGTGGTGGAAACACAGCCATCTCTATAAGGTTGTCATGCCCATTTTCAAGAACTGAGTGATTTGCTATTTTTCTATAAGAAAAACATTGATAACATTAAAATATGTAAAATAAATTACACAAAAATAATACGTCAGGACACAATACATTTTTTTACTGGCTGTGATTATATGAAGAATTAATAAAAGAAGCAGAATTAATGGGATCAGTACAAAAAAGGAAAATGGTGATTTTCTACTCAAAACAGTTACATATTACTTATTATGAAGGGAGGGCTGGTAGATAAAGTAATTCTAAAATACATCTACCATTGCTCTTCCAAATTACCTAAAAGTTCTACTTTGTTTTAATCCATCTTTAAGCTAAGTTCACACACTATAGTAACAACTACTGTTCCCAGCGAATGGCCGTTGTTTAATGCTACCTATGACCAGAATTAATTATCATGATCATTAATTCTGGCCTCAGGGAACGTTAAACAACGGCCGACCACATGGAACAGCCGTTGTTTACAAAATGAGAGAACACAGCTTTAGTGGACTTGTATATATACCGAATAATATTCTTTTCAGAATAAAGCTTTGTTCACATAACGTTAAAATTAAAGAAAAGGCGCCAAATTTTGATATTTAAAAAAAACATTAGTTTTTCCCAAGATTTCACTGACTGCACTGGCAATGCATTGAAGTCGATGGGGAGACAGACGTCCAATGCACACAATGTATTGAATAACAGACATTTTTACCATGGGCGTCAAAATAATGAACATGATCAATATTTTCGGATATCTTTTGCAAACAACGGATGTTTCTTATTAGTTGTTCACAAGCAGTTTTTCTTTTTCCACTGTTCTTTCTCCGTTTTTACTATTAAATTCAATGGACTTTTTAATTAAGCCACACCCAAAGGCCAATTAGTAACCCCAAACTAGAATAATGTACCAGCAGCCATCATTGCACTACGGGGAGGCCAGGCTGCTAAATGACGTCCGTTATTTTAGACTCAAAATAAAGGACGCCATTTTAAACTGAGCTGAAAAAGGTTGTGTGAACATAGCCTAATTATGATTATTAAGTAAAACCAGGTTCTAAATCTGATAGGTTCTCTTTAAAACATACTATTTTATAAAAAAAAAACTTGTGTGTGGCTATTTCTAACAAAATATCCTATTGCCATCTAGACACTGCTTCGACCATAAAGCACAATTTAACAATTTAAAAGTTTCCTTCTTAGTGAGGTGCTCATGTTCCTCATCGAAACTGAAGCTGAACTGAACAATTATTACCCTGTGTAAAAAAGCCAATGAATGAGCAAAGGCTTTGTTGTCAGCTGATCACTGGGACCGTGCAGCCGTAAAAATCATCCACATATCCATGTCCAGTGAACATTGATATAAGCAAATCATCTGTGAGGTCCTGTAATAACTGAGCCGTGTAATAGATGCTGACATCAGACAATCATCTGTCCATCTGAAAAGCACTTTGAAATAAATGTATCCTCATCAAGGGTGAAACAATGTAAATCCAATTAATAGTAATTACCACTGAGAAAACTACACAAACAAAATACTTGTTAATACCTAATTGTGTATCATACATAGGTACCTTGGATCATGCCAGACAATGCTGTCCTGAACTACCTGTGCTGCTGTTTATGTGAGATTCAATGACAATGGGGAGTGAAATACATGAAACCAAAGCACTACATAGCTTATGGGACTACCAGCAAAAAAAGCTATAAAAGAGGTGCTCAGATAGATTTTTAGGCTGCCCAGAAGCCAGGTTGCCACTCTTTATGGTAAGGTAACACTTTGTAGTCAGTATTAGGCTATGTTCACACTCAGTATAAAACTATTATATAGCCGGGTGCCGGGCAGCGTTCAACATTTTTCTGCAGCCAATACTGCTTTATCGGCTGCAGGAACATTATCTTTTTACAATTAAATTGTAGGCACCTTTGGGTGTGCCCGTGATTCAATTAACCAATTCATTACAATCACCGTCCGTTCTTTCCTAAAAAAAAAAAAAAAAAAAGGCGCTGTGTGCACATAGCCTTATACAAAAACTTGGAGGCCAAGTATTCATGTTGCATACACAACAAGCTAAGGACATTTGCTGTGCCTGTGCGTACTGACCCCTTTCTATCATATCCTGCAGCAATTTGGTCTACAGTAGTTCTTCTGTGGCATGGATCAGAAGTGCTAGCCTTTGATTCCTATCCGCATCAGTAAGGCTTGCACGTCCATGGTCGTATCACCAGTTCACCAGTTGTCCGTCCTTGGACCACCATTGGCACTGTAGGTACTAACCACTCCATACTGGGAACATCCCACAAGCCCTTTAGTTTTGAAGATTTTGGGCATCATAATTTGGTCTTTGTCAAAGTTGCCCCAATCCTTATACTTTTTTTTCTATGCTATTTTTTCTGTCTAACCCATCAACTTCGAGAACTATTTATCTTCTGCCCCTTGACAGGTGCCACCATCACAAGAAAATGCAGGCTTTTTTTTTTTTATTATAGCTGGTTTGTATACATACGTGTGTGTGTGTGTATGTGTTTGAGTGCACGTACACAAAATCTAAACTAGCAGATATAGAAAAAAATATTACAGTTATGTCCACTTGACCTAATAAACAGCCCTGGCAAGATGCAAAGTTTGATTTTATTAGACTTATACTTAAAAGGCTTGAGATGAGACAAACCAACAAACAGGAGCAGTGTCAGTACATATCTGTATTGACAAGGGTAGTAATGCACATCCATCATTTTTGCCAATCAAAATTTGATAGGGAAAAAAAGATCAATGAGAAATGATGAGCGTGTGTTCAATAAAATCTGATGTTTTTGATACCTTGCACATATGTTTGGCGCAGAATCCTCTTTTATGAAATACTTCATAAGAATAAGACATGAGTATGGGTTTAACATTCAAACAAAAACTTCTGCATAGCATACTATATCATTGGTGTAATGTTTTTCAAAGAATATTGCTTGTTTGGGGGATTTTCTGAACAGGTTTTTAAAACTTTCATGCTTTCTTTTTATGAAATATTTAAGTGGTTCCCACTCTTGTGGAATGCCAAAAAAAACATTAAGGACCTATTTCCAATAGTTTGTAGGTGGCTGATGTTTTATATACTGTATATCTTTTGGATCCAAAATTCTTCCATAGTTAAAATTATAATAAATATTTATAGAGTCAGACCTTTGTTTTTCAGAGCTTAAGATCTCCTACAGCCAAATAGGTAGTTATAAAATCCTATCTATGTACTAATACCACTCCATACAGATTTGATAGGGAATGCAGAATCGAGTTACTAAAGGGAAAGAAAATTGTTCTCTAATGTGCAACAGTAAAAAAAAAAAAAAAAATAGCACTGAAAGTCAAAGGGTCATGTGCCATACCAGAAGGACCAGAATGAAGTTCATAATTCAAGAATAAGGCCATAAGTAGGAAAAGTACAGAGCTATTATTTTTCTGGTGGATAGAGATGAGCAAACCTTTCAGAAATTCATTTTAGGAGGAATTAAATTAAACGTGTCATTGAATTCAATTTAGATTTAATGGGCACTTCACATTTGTACAGTAGTAGTAGTAACTCCTGTGAAAAGACAGGTGCCCCTGCTTCTGTACACTGAATGGTAAGGGATACATGGTGTGCCTCACCACTCTGTACCATTCACTTGGCCAGGTGAAGTCTTTTCAGGCACTTATTATTATGACACCAAAAGACGTCCATCTTTTGATAATTATAACCGCACATAATGATCGTGATCATTATTTGGGGCTGTATCAAAATATGTCTGTCTTTTGGAATCAAAATGACCGTCGTCCAAAGATAATCTGAAAAGTGACATTGTTTGAATATAGCCTAAAGCTGCCCTTCTCATCCAAGTGGGTAGAACAGGAAACACAACCATTTTGTATTTGACCTCTTCAATTTTATATATGCACCTAGAAATAATACAATTGTGAGGAAGCAAGGGTCAACTGGATGTGACAAAGTCTAATAAAAGAATTTTTTATTAAAGTGGAAAAAACAAATCATCACCTTTGTATATTCTTTGTTCAATATACAGTATGTCATTTGTATATGATGGGTACCTGTCACTATGAGGTGGATGCATTATATTCCCGCTGCAGGCTAATAATTCCTGTATCTCTGAATGTGCCAGGGACCTGAAATTTACACTGTTTGCAAATTGAAACTATCAGGGAGCATGAATACTGGTTATCTAATATGCTGGCTGCAGAATGCTCCCATTTGGCACTGTATGTTAACATAAAAGGAGGACAAGTGGCTCAGGCAAGGGAATATTTAAGGCTCGCATGTTAAAATAAAACATATTTTTTATTATAAATCCCCATGAAGCTTGTGTTTCCAAGCTAATATCAACCAGCATTATACCAAATACCATGACATATACAATACACACTGTTTAATTTGCTTTTAATTCTAATGAGTACTGAATGTTAATGAAAATACCAAAAGCTGCATATTAAAACAGTTTACTTATATATTGAAAAAGAAGAAGAGAAAATACACCCACGCGCGTAAACACTAGTTATTCCGAGGAGGAAAATTAGACATTTTTGCATTGACATGTCTCTACTATTAAACATATTTTCAGATGCTCTTAATGTTAGATATTTTAAACAGTAAAACTATAGACTTTACATTTTAATTTACAATATCTCCTATATTAGGGGGTCAAAGAAGAGGCATTTTAAATGTATGATTTACCATCAAATAGAATAGCAAAGCTTTTCAGAAAGTTGGGAGTAGAGAAAAGTAGTGATTCGCCAAATTGAATGCACTTGTGCTGCATGTTTTTTAAGTGAGAAAATCAAATGATTCCTGGTCCCCAATCTCTTATAAATCATTAAGTGTAAACTTTGGTAACCGTACAGTTAATATTTTATTAAATAGTTCAAAAGCAAATAAAGCATAAATTATAGTATGAATTCCCGTTCATGCTATTTCATTAATGTTTCAGTGTAACTCTACCATCTTACCAGTGCTTTGTACAGGTTTATCCAAGTAATTTTGAGTCAGATGAATTAACATGATTTTAGGTCTAGGCATCAAACAGAAAGGCTGCATGTGATAAGGAGTTACTTATGTTTAACCCCTTAAGAACAGAGACAATTTTGGCAAATAATGTTACAGACTTTTTTTTTTTTTTTCTGCTATCTCCTATCATTTTGTCAGCTATACCTTTTTCTTTCTAGTACACTATGGTAAAAGCCATCTTGCCTGAGCTGCTTTTAACAGCATTTAGTCCTAGTCATGTGTGATCTGTGCAGAGCTCATTGTGTAAGGAGGAGAAGTTGAGCTCAGAACATTATATATTGTGAATGGCATGGTCTCATCTTTTTTATATACTAGTGTCATGCTGTAAGTCTGCTGGTAAGTCTAATAGTGAAGATAACTAGGCTCCCTATCCGCCAGCCCCATAACATCAAACAAGTGTTATGGAAGATGAACAATATAAGCAATGGAAATAAATGGGAAAAAAAAAACAGAGAGAAAAAGAGACCATTGGAAAGATCAGGTCATCACTTTTTTTTTTTTTTTTTTTTTTAGAACAAATACAAGACTTGAAGTAGGGTAGGGTGGACTAAACTACATCACTGGGGGAGAGTCATTTTAATGTAATATTCTGCAGAAAAGCCTTCACCTGCCAACACAATATCTGGACAGATTTCACTTTAACCAAGTAGGAGTTATGAATTGTGAATTTCTTTCACTCCACCAGATAGTACAACCTCCTCAGATAAGCTGATATCAGGACAACAGTAGTATATACTGTATAAGGGTTGGACAAATTACCTAGAAAACTGCTAGCTGCAGACATTTTGTCAGCCTTTACATACTGAGATGTGATCAAGGAAATAGTGGCCCTCAACATATTACCATTGATGGCAAAGTGTCTCAAAGAGTTTAACTTGACTATATAAAAATAGGGGTATTTTAGTTATTTTGTAATGCCCCTTTATGTGGGATATCTTTAAAGGGAAACAACAGCCAATTTCAAAACTTTGTTCCACGCGGGGGGCGGGGGTTTGGGGGATGTTTGCAAAACAAAATAATGTATCTATACCTACTACCCCCACCAGTGACACCAGCTCTCTGATATCTGCCGGCCTCCTGTTCCTCTTGGCTTCCTGCATAGTGAAGTATCTGCTCAGCCAATCAATGACTGCAGCCGTGTCCCATCCCAGTCACTGAATGGCTGAGCAGGCATCTTTCCGCTGGGATGTGATGTGGCATGAGCGGGAGCTGTAGAAGCTGTCATCTGTCAGAGAGCTGGTGATGCGGCTCTGTGGGGACACATGAATGGGTAAGTATAGATTCTTTATTATGTTCTCCCCACCTCCTGTCTGCACCAGATTTATAGATTTGGCCGCAGATCTCCTAGACCATTGGCCACAGACCTTATCTTAACCAGAATCTAAAGTATGTTAGGTTCACCTTGACTCTTTATCCTACCCTGGGCCTATACAGCTGCTTCTGTCTATGAATTCAGAGCATATTTACCCAATCTATTTTTACTCAATTTATTTTGAAGAAGTTTTCTGTGTACAAGTTTCTACTTGTACTCTGAAGTATATTACCTTCATGGTTCATATAGGAAAAAATCAATTTTGGGGTTTAGTGGTCCTTCACCATAATTCAATTTGAGTTCATTTAAAGAGAACTATTCAAAACCTTCATCTACAGCACAGAGGATGAGCACAGCTACCTGGGAGATATATTATCACGTACGTTCTTTGAAAATCTAGGGCCGTCTTTGGATATCAAGGACAGTGAATAACTTAAAATATATGGATATGATTAGGCATTATCCAGGCTCTCATTGGTCCAAACTATTTCTTCACAGTCTGAATGTGATTCTGGGGGCAGCTACTGATGTTAAAATGAAATTATAATGCCAAAAAAACTATGAGCGGCTAGTTAATAGGGATTCCAGTAACTTAGAACCTGCCTGGCTCGCCATTGTTTATGTTCTGCTGATACATGGCACAATGAAGATTCAATAAATAAATAATACAAATTTCAGAAAAAGATCATTAAAACTAATTAAAATCTTTGCCTATGGTAACTTATTAATGACATAGAAGGCCCGCTCTGCTGGAATTATTACTTAATTAAATCAGGTTGCTACTACTGCAAGTATTGTATAAATTTAGCACAATGGCTACTTTGTGTCATCTCTGACAGTAAAATAGATTACAAACCAGTTGTCTTAAGGCACATCCATGCTGATCCATTTTTCCATAGGGTAAAGTGTATTATATCAAATTACAAGCTTGGTAGATGAGGTACTAATATTCTAAACTGTGAATCAAATGGTGAATACATTCAAATAAATTGCCATAGTGAAACTATTGGTGTGGATCAGAGCCAACTGGGAGCACCTCATGAATAGAAAAGAGAGGAATAGGAAGAGATACAAGCTTAAGCCAGCGTGAGAATGAATGCAATACATTTCCTTATGTATGATCATCTTAAGTCCTATGATATCTATTAGGGATGGTCCGAACCGAGTTCAGTTCGGGTTCGTACGAACCCGAACTCTCGGTAATGATTCCCGCTGTCTGCCCGCTCCGTGCAGTGGGCGGATTCAGCGGGAGGACCACCTGGAAAACTGGGATACAGCCATAGCCATAGGCTGTATCCCAGTTTTCAGGGCGTTACTCCCACTGGATCCGCCCGCTCCACGGAGCGGGCAGACAGCGGGATTCTGCTGCCGAGCGTTCGGGTTCATACGAACACGAACCTCAGCAGGTTCGGACCATCCCTAATATCTATATAATGTAAATTAAATGAGTTATCCAAATTAGTTTCTTCTTAATAATTACCACCCCACCCCCGCACACATCAAATAAGTTACTTCTATTCTTGAAAATGTGCACCCATCCCCTACACTGCAAGTGCGTGACATTACCAACCCCCTAGTCTATAAATTAAAGGGAATATCCAGGAGTAGAAAAACGCAGCTGCTTTTTTCTTAAAACAGTGTCACACCTGTCCCCCAGGTTGTGTGTGGTACTACAACTCAATAGAACAGAGCTGAAATACCCTACACAAACTGGGCACAGAGATTGAACTGTTTTTGGAAAAAAGTGGCTATGCTTTTCTAATAATGGATAACCCCTTTAAGCATATTGATGGAAAATAAAAAGGAAGTTGTGGTGTCACACATCAGCCGAGAACAGGTGCATTTTGGCAGGTGTAACTAAACTGCACATATGATACGAACAGCAAAAGGGGGAGTTATTAATAAGAAAAAAAAATTCAAACTAACCCTTTAAAGGGGTACTCCAGAGGAAGAAAAAAATATTTTCAAATGGAAAAAAAAATTCAATGCTTTCAGTACTTATAAACTGACGTGTCCAGAGTAGAAGAAAGAAGGAGTTTACTCATGCTGAGGGAAAGTGTCAGAAGGGAGAACCCCGTAGAATTGGAAAAACTATAAGACTTTCTACACTTTGTACAGCAGCTGATAAGTACGGTAAAGACAGAATCTTTTGAATCAATTTTTTAAGGGCAGCTTTACACAGGACAGACCGCAGTGGAAGTTTTACAATACAATCCAAGATCCTGGCAGTTCCTTATAATTACATACTTGCAATGGATCTATCAGAATGCTGGAGTATGTAAATCACCCGCCCCATTAACTCACATGCTGCTGGCACATACATGAGCCATCCTCAATCCGACATGCTGCACAGGGTCCCGGCTTCCCGCTCAGCCAAGTTAAGATGGCGGGTGATTTACATACTCCAGCGGTCTGAAAAATCTGCTACAAGTATGTATTCATAAGGAACTGCCAGGACCTTGGATCATAACGGTTCTCGCTGCAAAACTCGCAGCGAGATTTCCGCTGCTATCCGTCCTGTGTGAAGCTGCCCTAACATTTTTTTTTTAATTCATGTCTAAATCACAGACCTTTATGTGCGTTATATCTCATGTTTAAGGCATTGCTGAGTATATAATCACAGCAAGCCCAACTCATAAATTGCAAACTTTACTTTGATAATTAAATACTTTAAAAAATGGCGTAAACCAAGATGAAAAATCACACCAACCATCCAAAATATAGAAGCCAATCAGTGGCCTAGGCTCATGCATTGGAACAAACTGCTGTAACACTTTAGTAAACAATTTCTCCATAAAAGTACTGGGTATAATGAAGTTTCAAACTTTTCAAATGATATCCTATTAACAAATGGATCTGTTATTCATATTATATGTATCTGTCTAGGATACAATGCCCAGTCTCACAGAATACATCAATGTGTCAACAGCTCTTAGAAGATGGATGGGAAAAATAATATAAAACAATAAAAAATACCGGTGTTCCTAAAACATAGTCACAATAGACAAGTTGGTAAATGACTCAAATATTCATGACACATTTCTGCACGTCATTAGATATTATCAAAGCTGTCAGCTATCACCCATATGTGCCTAAGGAGCCAGAAATTGTTACCTAGATGTCTATAACATTCACATATTCTGTTATCTATATCTGGTAAAATGACAGCTCAAGGAAAAAATAAATTAGATTAAAAATAAGACCACACATTAAATCTAAGGGGAGTAATTGATGAAAATATAATCTATTGCAATATCAATGGGTCTTTATATTCATACAAATTAAGTGTCATTTTTTAGGTAATAACTAATCTATTTTTCAAAAATATATCAAAATGAAGGTGCCAGATGTTCACCTTCCCATGAATTTCTAAAACTCGGTGTCTATCATGAGAGGGTGGTTATGTATCCATAAATTTACATACAATAAACATTTTGTTATATTATTATATGTGGTTCGAATATTGGCTCCCGCCCCTGTCAATCACTATTCAGGCAGGAGGCAGCATTATACCTCTATCCAGTGTTGTTGAGCATAAGTGACATCACTCTTGTGCACGCAGCACCAAAAGACAGCGGGGGAAGCTGAAGGAGGACAATGCTGCAGCCTGCAGCAGGTGAGTATGTTTTATTTTTATTTTTCACTTCTCTTTTTACAGCCATGAAACACTGATGGCTTCCTTAAAGCGACTTTGTACCCATAATCTGACCCCCCCAAACCACTTGTACCTTCGGATAGCTGCTTTTAATCCAAGATCAGTCCTGGGGTCCGTTCGGCAGGTCATGCAGTTATTGTCCTAAAAAACTACTTTTAAACTTGCAGCCCCATGCCCAACGTCCGGGGCTTAGAGTATCTGTGCCCTAACTTTGCAACACCCCTCCGTCCCTCCTTTCCACCCTCTTCATCATTAGGAATGCCACTGGAACATTTTCTCCTGTCTGAACATTGCACATGTGCCTTAATGATCCAGCCCATGTTCAGTATTCACACAGCTGATGAATAGTAGACAATCTGCTTGGAGCATTCCTAATGATCAGGAGGGCGGGGAGGAGGGGCAGAGAGGTTGTGCCAGCCTAATGCATACACAATCTAAGCCCTGGCCGTTGGGAACGGGGCTGCCAGTTTGAAAATTGTTTTTTTAGGACAATAACTGCATCACCTGCTGAACGGACCCCATGACAGATCTTGGATTAAAAGCAGCTATCCGAAGGTAGAAGTGGTTTGGGGGGGTCAGATTGTGGGTACAGAGTCGCTTTAAGCCTTCTCAAAGGCTTCCTGATCAGTGTTTCCTGGCCGGAAAAACATCCACAGACACGTGAAGGGGACCTAAGTAGTCAGTGTGAAAAGTGCAAGATTTCCGATTTCTTTAAAAATAGTAATGTATAAATTTTAAAAAATTCTATAAAAAAATAAATATATGCTAAACATAAACTAATATGTCATTTTCTGATGAAGTATTCTCTTTAAAGACTTAGTCATGACACAATATATATAAGTATTCATTTTGAATGCTTGCCTGGATAAGGGAATATTTAAAATCATACCCACCATGCAACATGATTGTTCCCATGAAAAATTGTTCAACGCATGTCAAATATCACGTACTTCTATTAGCTTTCATGAATTTTTCTTAGGGAAACATTTTGACACATGAACAATAAGTGCTACAACCAATGACACAGATATCTGTCTGGTGAAGCGAACAGTTTATAGTACAATAGACATGACAATTATTCTTAATAACTGTAAAATAGTTCAGATCATTAACTGTAATTGTTACCTCTATGGCCAGCTTTAGTGCTCAATAGCAGAAAATCTATATTTATGGCTCAAAAACAAGGAACACATTAGAAAACAGTAAAAAATACAATAAGAAAAAGTTAGTTTCCCTTCTATGGGATTTATTTGCTATTACAAAAGATTATTATTTTTTTTAACATGAAGCTTTCTAAGGCTAGTGAAAACTAAGCCATAGCTGCTGCAATCCACTTACGGAGACACCAGCAGGAAGCAGCAAGTGATGGTTCACCAGTAACCCCAATGAATGAGGTTAACCCATCTGGCTCCCTGGATTGCATGCTCTTTTGCAGTTTAGTTGCGTAAATCTTCGCTAATATATCACATCTTAGACTGCCCCGGCAATTATTTTACTCCCTTAACTGTAACATTAGACCATTTGTCAACTATAGTACAGTGTATATAATCACATGACAAATGCATTTCCAACTCAAGGATGACTTTCTCTATATTTTCCCTTATTTTGATTGGGTGTTTGCTTCATATGTTTCTAATGATTATGCATTCTCTTTCATGCTGTACAGTGCTGTGAGAGATCTGAGCCTTCTAATCTTGATCATAAATAAGTAGACATTGTGTACCGATAAGGTAGGAAGCTATGGAAATCTCAAAAGGTCACACAACTGTGTCTAACAGTTTGATGTCTGATCTACGCTGGTTTAATGCAGTGAACCTTTTATTTTTTCGGCCTTTGAAATACAGAGTTCTGGTGGAAATGTCCTAATGAGAAACTTTATGATTTGTCTACAATGCTTTCTTTATTTGGAAATGGAGCCAGAAATAATTGTTCTACATTCCAGTCTTTCATTGGCGACATCTTAACATGATATTAGCAAACAGAAAATATTTGAACAGCTAATGATTTCCTATACAGCTCTATGATGTCTACCTGCTAATGCTTCCTTTTTTTCCCCTAAGCAATTAATGACTTGTCGATATTCATATTTGTTAAATCCTAGTCTTTAACACTGCTATCCGCATTCATACTGACACACAACCTGGAAAATCAGTCTTTTTAACTTCATCAAAAACTGTGGAGGTGACAGCGGTGATTTACAGTGTTGATTAATCGTTCAGCTAGTGCTAATTAATTGGGGACATTAGGCGGTGTACTAATGAGTCTCACAATAAATCGTTGTATACCATGTCATAACTGATGTGGAGAGAGATGAGAAGTCCATTTCTATTAGCACTTTCTGCCTTCAATACGCTGCTTGTAGCAGGTATTACAAAGAACATGCAGAATTCTCAGTATATGGTTTCCTCCACAGGGGTGATGAATATTCTAGCATACACAGTAATACGCATACATGGGTTGCATCAACATATAAACATGTTAGTAACTGGATGTGACTGGATACAATTTCCAGAATAAGGTTTATCAATCTCTAGAGTAAAGAAGACTTCAGTATACAGTTCTAGGCTAGTGTAAAAATCAGAATCTATGAATGATTCATTTCCATATTTTAAAGGGATCCTGTGACATTGAAAATGCCTTTCAATCCTATAAAGCAAACAGAGTTGAACAGAAGGGTACACTGTTTGGCTATGTTCACACTATGTAAGTTCCACAGAAATCACGGCTGTTGTAACAACGGCCGTGATTTCTGCAGTACTTACGTAGTGCTGCAGGCTGAGGGAATCCCAGCAGGAGTATATACACATAGTATACACTCCGGCCAGGATCCCTAGCAGCGCCGGAGAAAACTGACATGTCAGTTTTCTGTGGCTGCTATTTAGTGAATAGCGGGCGCAGGATACCCTATCAGTTAACACAATGGAGCAAGTGGCTCTGGCCACACACTCCATTGTGTGCTGTGGGGCGTTCTGATGCGGGCGCTCACGGATGTGCCCGCATCAGAACTCAGCGACTCTAAAGATCATCCGGCCGGTACTGCAGTACTGGCCTGGATGATCTTTTCTGAGACTGGCCGGGTCACAGGATGGCCGGTCTCATACCACGTGTGACCATAGCCTTTGACTGGAAATAAGTATAACGTCATTTATTATTTTAAACCTTTGCTTATTCTAGGCTAAGGAGTCCAGTGGGCAGTCCTACTCAGTTATTTACAGTTATCAGCGTATTTAGGTTTACAGGGGAGAGCCATCAATAACTAAGCAGGACCACCCACAAACTAAGCAGAGGTTAGTTATATAGAAAATGAGGGGCTGAGAACAATGGCATATATTTTTATGAAAAAATATATGCCATTGTTCTCAGCCCCTCATTTTCTATAACATGTTGCCCACAGATTGGACTGCATTTTCATCCTGTTCCCTTTGAGCTAGTGAATGGATATGGAGGCAGTATACAGTACATAAAAGAAGTAGCAATTTTAATGCAATACTTGGGGGTCCAAGACTGACATGCTGCCTGTCAGCTCCTTTTTTTCTTTTGTCATAGTCACTAGCACTAGTGTTGAGCGAGCATACTTGTTTGAGCTTGATAGAGTATCAGGGTGCTCAGATGCCCAAATGTAAAAAAAAGTTTGATGAAAGGCAACATGCATTTCCACAGGCTTTAACCCATGGAGGAAGGGGCTAAATTTATACTTACCACTCCGTTCTTCTCGCTTCTCTGTTCACTATCTCCGCTCAGCCAATCAGCGGCTGCACCAATGAGCGAAGCTAGAAGCTAGATGGTGGAGTGTTAAGTATATCTCTCCCCCCCCACATCCCAAACAGAACACAGTCTTGCCCCTCGCCGCAACCCCTCTTAACCCTTGGGGACTAGACTCCTCAGTCTGGCCCCTAAGGAGTTAAGTGGCACAGCATGTCCAAGTAACCCCCTGGTGACCAGACTAAATATTGTGGCTGCCAGGAGGCTAAATTAATCCCCTGGGGGCCATACTATGCTCCCTTAGGATGGAGGGGGGGGGGGGCACTTAATGCTTTGTTCTCTATCTAGCTTTGAAAAGTACTCAATTAACATAAGCTGCTCCATATGGACATTCTTTCGTTGTGTTTCTTCAGTTTTTACAAAACATACATGCATTTAGCCTGATTATGATTATCACTTGGGACCAAGAACATTTAAACATTTTATGTAAAAGGTCCCTATAATAACTATGATACCTAAAAAAAATAGTATTTCTCTAGACCTTACTGTTATATTTAATGTAATCGACTAGGTGGTAGTGCAATGGCATGCCATATTAAATGCAAATTGGTATCATTCCCCCAGACAGGGTTATCCTATTCTATACATTCATTATAGATCCAATATATAAAATACTACATCATCTAATGTCATCAGTGGTTAGGGCTAGTCTTTAAAGAACAGCTAAAAATATCTATAACTTTAGTTAAACCTCTTATGCTTAATCATGGGATTTTTAACACAAGCCAAATTTTATTTACTATAAAGGTCCTTATTGACATCAGGGTTGCCTACAAAATTACAACAGTAAGATATCTAATAACATTTTGGGTTCATTCCTATGACATTTCCCAGGTTCCACCAAAAATAATAATACATAATTGGGGGACATTTACTAACATGCACCCCTGGCTCTGAGCAGGCATGGACTCTCTTGCAATGCCTGTGTCAGGTGCAGAGCCGGCTGGTTGTACTAAGAGGCGTGAGTCTATTAGTAATTCCAGCTGGGGAAAAGGGGATGGGGCTTTATTTAAGACTGGGGTACAAGCACACCGGTCTTGATAAATGTCCACTATATGTTGGGGGGGGGGGGGGGGAATCCAAATGTAGTCATATCTCAACTTATACCCCTGAAAACACAATGTAAATAGGATCTCAGACATGTCTATTATTAACAGTTATTATATTTTCGACATCTATTCAGCATATCAATATGCTATACATATGCTGCCTGAATATAAGAAATCTGTTTGTTTCTGGGGTTGGCGATTCTTCCTATTGAATAGCTTAATGCCTTTTGATTGAACTATAAAATAATTCAAGATTTAATTTCATTTCCAATTTTCTGCTCCTTAGATTTAAATATTGAAGTGGTGTTCTAAAGTAAATGGATTGCTTATCCTGCCGTACTGGATTTATTTCCTTCGTTTTTTTACAATGATTACAGCGGCTTTAATAATAAAAGTCAATATTAAATGTCTCAAGAAGCTTGTTGACAGTTTATTGAAAGACAGTAGAACAACATCCCCTTTGTTAACTATTATCACATGGGAATTACTTAAAAAGCCTTCAAGTTCTCCTGGCATAAGACAGAGAAACAATCTATGTGGCCAATATCAGACAGGGAAAAGGGGTATATACAGATCAAGCTGGCACAACAAAGCAGGTATAACATGCACTAGGACCTCTTCTTCTAGAATGGGCATGTGATGGCATGAACCAGCAGAAGAAGAAAAATATCAACATTATCAGATGTTATAGGACAGTACATAGAGTTACCTGCTCTCCAGTGGCACATTACTGCCAAGGACCCAGCTGTCCTGCAGCTGGACGGACTCAGGTGTGGTTTGCAGCTCGGCGGGCAGCGCAGCCGGCGGGGCCGGACTTTGGTTCCTCCTATGTGTCAAAGAATTGCGATTAAGAGATGTAATGGATGGTTGCTGTGCTGCAGGATGCTGCTTGTGAGTAGGTGGTAAAGGCTGCAAAGTTGACTGGCCTTGGTTGTTTTGCGATTGCTCTGCGGATTAGAAAAAAACAGAAAAACACCAAGATGAAATAAATATAAAAGTGAACAATTAATTACAAAAAAAAAAAAAAAATGATACTGCAGGGTCTTAAATGACATTTCCGCAGAGACAAATTTACTTTGGGCACACGGTGCTCTAATTAACATTAAACAGATGGTAAACTGGCATCCCGCACTTTATATTGGATTTCATTTACATTAGCACTTTCATAAACACCATTTGACAGATACCAATTGCGCTTTTTGAGATCCACAGCCCAAATAATATTATAAAAAGCAAGCAAAACTAAATGACATGGGCAATTCTTCACGGATCACACAGGTTCTTTAAACACATGTAATTCCTATAATTATTTTAACAGTGTTTCTTTTAAGCTTTACTTAACAGTAGTCATTTGTAGCAAGCCGGTAGCTTAACAGCAGTATACCCTGCCAGTTTAGAGGATTTCAGAGTGTGTACGTCTGTATTTTGATTTGCTAATAGATACTAAGTATTCTCCAGCAGAAGGTCACTCTGTGAAACAGATGTTGTGGTATAGATATCTAACAGACTGAATCACATCTGATTACAACGTCAGAAGACTCATATAGTTAACAACCGTTAAGTTCATTGCAACAAAGGCAAAAGAGATTTGCCTAATTACAAAAGAAACACCCAACGCATGGCAAAGGTGGCATTCCTGATCAGAACTATGAACAAGGAGAGCTAAGTGACTCAAAGCCACCAAACTCTTATATTTTTAGGATAATGCTGATATAGTTATATATAGATATATCACATATAAATCCCAGATTTCAACATATAATAGATATATTATAAAAGGACTTTGGTGGGGATTTATCAAACTGGTGCAAAGAAGAACTGGCTCAGTTGCCCCTAGCAACCAATCAGATTCCACTTTTCTTTCCTCACAGATGAAAAGGTGGAATCTGATTGGTTGCTAGGGGCAACTGAGACAATTCTACTTTACACCATGGTTGATAAATCTCCCCCTTTGGGTATATTGTAATAAAAAGAGAGAATAGTATTTAAGGGTGGGCATTAAATTTAAAGGGGTTTTCTGGGACCTTAGTACTAATGCATATCCCTAGGATCAGATAGATGGATCCAGTTCCAGACATCCCCCCAATCAGCTGAATGAAGGGGATGGGATGAGCTGCAATACCAGGTATAGTTGCTAACAAATGTGTGACACTAAGCCTGGTAAGCAATGAAAGGACTACAACACTCACAGAAGTGCCATGTCCTCTTCAAACAGTGGATCAGTGGTGGTGACTGGGGTTGGCCAGTCCTAAGGACAAGCTATGAATACTCAAGTTCTGGAAGAACCCCTTTCAGGCAGTGGTCTCCACCCTGTAGCCCTCCATTTGTGGAAATGTAAACATTCTGGCATGCACTGAAGAAAAACATATTCATAAGTATACTTTTGAAATAGCTGGAGCTGGTTTTAAAGCAATAACATTTCTAAGAGATTCCATTAAAATGTTGCATGGTATCAGAGCAGCCGGACAAGATCAATGAGTTGGCAGCTGATAATGTAATACACTTATGATCATTTAATAGGAAAGCAGCATGCATATATGTTCTATGGAAATGTAATTCTAAGTGCCACCACATGAGACAGTTTAGCATGTATTAAATATAGTAGCACTTTGTATGATTCATATGAAATGTTTAAAGCTTCTAATACAAGGTAATAAAACAACCAATATTACATGAATGTATGTGTGCCTATTCTCAAAATGTGCCTTTATGACTGAAACTGTACACAGTATAAAGGTAAAAAAGGGAAATACAAAGAAACTCAACATTGACTATGACATTAAATGCAAAGAAAATCACATATTCTTGATCAGGCTGTGAGAAAATAATATGCATTCAAAGGTACATTCACATTTTTTTCCTTCAAAATCCCATAGGAAAATCCTCAGTTGCAAATACGAAATATTATCCACATGGTGTTGGGTTTTTTCTTGCAAACTTTCCTGTGGATGGCTTGTGGTTTTGCATTAGATGTTTTCTTTATGCATATTACTATATACTAATCTTTATTGTATGGCCCTGGGTAGTATATGTACATGTTTGCAGCTATTCTTCCCTAGAAGCAATGCTCCTAAGGAAGAAAGCTGTGAATTGTACAGATCCCAGCCTCCGTATGCCTTTATCTTTATTTGCTTCCAAAGGTAAAATAAACATAGAAACATAGGGCACGTTCACACTACGGGATCCCTGCAGATAACATCTCACGGATTCCGCCACTCACCCCCACTCGCTCCTGCTTGTCCTTTTTCCTGTGCCATAGACTCCATTCTATGCTCTGGCAGATTCCGCTGTCCGCCCAAAGAATTGACATGTCAATTCTTTGGGTGCATGGCAGAATCTTTCTGAACATAGAATGGAGTCTACAGCACAGGCAGAGAGTATGCATGTGGTACTGAGTGGCGGAATCCGCAAGATGTTATCCACAGGGATTCCATAGTGTGAATGCGTTCATAGTGAAGTCCCATAAATTGGTGAGTGGGAGGCATGTCACTACTCTAGTCAAAATATAGTCACATGTGTGAATAAAGCCTTATTCTTGTCACTCATATTTGGTAATACAAGCTAGATAGGTAACAAGCCTATTCTGTGCCAAAACGTATTTTGTAGAATGGTTAACATTCTGCTTCAAATTCAAACAGAAAATAAACTATACTACATATATAATACTAGTCTAGAAGAAATAGAGTTGGAATGTAAATGCACATTTCTCAGGCACATAGCTTATGTAAAAAAAAAAAACTCAGTGTTCCCTTCTGGGATTGTCACCTTCAAGGAGTTGTTAAGCATTTTTATTTTTTAACTTTACAAGTGGTATACAAAAATAATAACAGCTGTGCTCACCTGTCCAATCTCATGTTGCCGCCATTGAGATGATGCCTTTCTCTGCTACTTACCACTTCCTGACTCCTATCTAGACACAAAGGAATTGCCCATTCAGCCAATCACTGGCCACATTGGTGACCAAACATAACTAATGATTGGCTAAGCAGAAATCCCCTTATGCCAATATGGGATAGCAGCGGGGAACAGGAATCATCTGAATGGATTGGGATTGGGCAAGTAAGTATGGCTTTTTTATTTTATATTCCAGCCTGGCCACTTAGGAAATAAATACCTTACAACTCTTTAAGAAATCTAAATTGCTTCCAACATAACCAAAATCAGCACCTGATAGGTACATAAAGTAAAGCAAATCAATACATGGTGCATAACATTTCTAAAATTAAGTGTCCCTAGAACTTATTTCCCTATAACTAGTTCTTAAACTATTAGTAAAATATGAACGGTGACTTTAAGACACCTGCAGCACAATTTTATTAATTATGTGTCAGCGGTAAGATTTGTGAAGCAGCTTACAATATAAGTCTTGCAGCTACATTGACTTCGGACAGAAACGACATTCGTATCATGTCAGAACATTTCATAGCTGATGAATATTACTGATATTGCTCCATGAGCGGAACAAGCCGTGTACACGCTACATCAAAACTGCTTTCATATTTAAAGAGGAGAGGCCTTCTTAGGCAGAGTTCATGCATGGTGAATTGTTTTTTCCCCATATTCCGCTGGCTTGCCAATCTTATTAACAATACATATTTAGCACTATTTCCCATTTTTATAGCCGTGTAGAGAATTCTTGTGGATGGATAGCTGGAAATAGAGGAGCACATAAATTCATCAAAGAGTTATGAGTCAGGTAGATTTTACTGCAATTAATCAGTGCTGCCTTTATCCACACCAGTGGGTGTCATTGTATTTGATTAGAATCACTGCTGAGGCCTTCGAGGCACATTTCAACAAGACAGTTACAAGGTAATTCAACCAGTCAAAGCAAGCACCCAATTAAAAGAGATCTGTCTGAAGAAAACTGATACGGCAGAAAAGTCTGTTTAATGTATGTCATACACCAGTATGGCGGTGCCCACTGCCTGGATGGATGTGTAGTAATGGAGCCTTTGTGTTAGCAAACATTACATGTTAATATAATAATCTGTCTGTGTGTATGCTAAACTAGAATTAATCTATGAGTGCTTGAAGGATTTTCTGCTCCGTAGAATCTTGTTAACTCAGTATCGCCATGAGCACATCAGGCAAGGGTTATAAAGACTGGCATTTCATATCCCAATCAGTGCATTGGAGGTTTGTACCTAATACATTTGGTGAAAAGTTTGGTCTTTAAGTCACTAAAGGAAATTGAAGACTATGAAAAGTCAGTGTAGACATCCTCTGCATCTTGCATAGACGTCTGTTTTAAAAGTTAGCAAGTTTGTTGGGCTGTCATTTTAAACTTTCTTTTTATTTTTCTACTTAAGTTATTCAATTTAAACTTTATACATTGCCTGAGACCGACCAGGTTTATTCTTTTTAGAAAACCTATTGTTATTACTCTACTAAGGAATTCTGAATTAAATGGAAGGGCGGGGGGATCTGTTTGAGATCTTCATCTTTTGGCAAGAATACTAAAGCATTTTCACCAGATTTTGTATTCTCTTTATCTAGATTAGACATACTTTACAACACCATTCTTGTCCACTTTTAGCCCCACTACATCATATCACGTACTGTTTACTAATAGGTTTCTACAATTATATTGGCCTACATTTCTACTAATTTTTCACATTACTACTACTATATTTATTAATGCTGCGAGCCACAAAAGTTTCTGAAAGTCAACTCTGTTATCTTGTAGTCGTGTCTTTTTTAAAAACCACCATAGCCAACACACAAAATATCCTGCACTGCTTTTACTGTATGTTGCATGCAAAAAACCAACCAAATACACTAAGGGTAATCAGACTCAAAATGAATCTAGTGGGATGAGAGACTAAAACCCTAATGTCTAAGTTTTAAAAAAAAAAAAATCTAGGCCACTTGAGCTAAGAATCTTGTCCATCAGTTATCTCTTACATTTTACAAGAACCTAGTAAACAACCTATTTTACATTTCTGCGCTCCCCCAGAGTCCTACTACATCGTCTTTGGCTCCTCGGGTGAACAATCCTGCCTCCACTTTCAAGATGATCCTGTCTCAGCAGTGACAGCCCACTTAGCCAATTACTGGCCATGGCCCTGTACCATCTCAGTGGTAGACTGAGCAGACGGTCACTGGTGAGACGAGTCCATCTCGGAAGTGGAAGTGGGATCATTCAGCTAGGGACCTAAACATGACGCAGGAGGACTCCAGGACAGGAGTCAAGAATAGCCTATTTGTTATGTTCTCCCCAAGGGCAGCAACATATTAGAAGTTTAATTTGGGCAGAATACTCCTTAGGGACCTGTTCAGGTTTATAAAGCAGTATACTAAATACAGACTGACTGCATTCCAAGCCATAGACAAGCAAAACATTTGAATGTCTGTGTTTTCACAGCAAGAACCATTTTTCTTTGTCATTCTGGTAGATAAACAGTAAATGTTTTATTAGAAGAACGTCTCCAGTCAGAGGAACTCTTGCACCTACAACCCCCAACATCCAGTTGCTAGGGGATGCTGTAAGATGTAGATCCATGGGTTAGAGACCACTCAGATTGTTTTTATGTTATCATACTATATCTTTTAAAGACTAAGAGCAAGCCATCCAACAGTAGATCAGATCAACAGCTGAATGTAAATGTGTTTTCTTTTTTTCTGCCTTCTTTGCCTCTGGCACTTTGTTATGCAGTTTAATGTGAATTTGTTCATTGGCCTACGGTTTACATAATGAACACTTTAAAATAGTAGCCTGAAATAGAATGTAAACATTTAATGTGTAAAACTGGCTGCCCCCAAGGAAACCTTAACACTTCGAGTTTTTTTTTGTTTTTTTTTGCTTTATGGGAAAAATAAAAATAAGTAAGAATAATAAGATATAAGTGTATAAAAGATAACAGTTACAGCTTGTGACTGAGGGGCATACAACAATGAAGAAATGCACATGGTGGAATAGTTTACCATCCTATTGTAGATATAAAGCTCAAGCAAATAGGAGTATACTACATGAAGAAAAATCTAATGAAAGCTATGTAATCTAATGAAATGCTATGTATGTAATCCTATAAATCAAAAATGCAGCAGTCGCTCTAGATAAAATGTTACATTGGTAAGATTAAAGGGGATATCCAGCCTTTTATAATTGATGGCTTATTCTCAGTATAGGGTATCAATATAAAAAGGAGAGGGGAACTCCTGGCACCCATGCTGATACGAGAGACTGCGGTGCTCAAGCCACTGCTTTTAACATCAGTTGCCGGCCAATTCATACACGCAAACTCCTACTTATGGCAATGAAGGTGCAAGGTTTTTCAGTGTTGTCTTACTAAAGTGATGCAAAGGTTGAACGCACAGTATGTGTAGAGTAAATGATCAGATCGCAATTCAGAATTTGCTACCATTTAATGTTTACAATATCAGTGTCTGAATAAAGAAATGTACGAGCAATGAGTATGATACTAATGCCTTATTGTATGTGGCAAACAAATACGGCCACCGACCACTACTCCCACCTCTACATTCTTCATATTGTCACACTCCTGGGCTAAGGAAGGGGAGAATGGAAGCCAGACACCTCAGCCAGTGGAATATGCTTCTGGAACATAAGGATCAGGCATGTTAAAATCCAATCTGGCCATCCCTTCTTTCTCCCAACATCTGCTTTTGGGGCACAGTGTGGAGGCACCTCATACATAGATAGGCAACCAATCTTAATAAATTGCAAGCTTTAACAAACAATACTCAGCTTTACAGTCAGCTTTACAAGCCCACTTCTCAACATGTACAGTGATCACCCATAGTGGTTGCTAGGAAGCCTGAACAACCTACACCGTTCAGATGTACAAAATAAAATATATCAAGGCTATGTAAAAAACAATTCCACTATGTGCTTGCCTGTCCTGTGGTATAGCTATATATTAATAGCTTGTATAGGTCACATGACATCATTTGCATAAAACCAATAAAACCATGCAGTGCCCCTTCAGTTTACACAATGCACATCTAGAAGAGAAAGGTTCTCACAATAAACATTTCAATTTGTTGAAGATATCATCCTGGAGAAAAGTGACTGCCATTCAGCTGCTAACTTTACAGAAATGTGAAGAGAAAATCACATGCAAATCAGAAATGGGCAGATTACAGGTTTTTAGACTATTTACTTGAAAATTGTGACTAAGGTAAAATGACTTTGGCCAATGATTCTCCGAATGTCATGTTGTCAAAGTTCCCATCAGTAAAATGGTTTAAAGGCTTTCGATTAATATTGCATGCGAGAACTGAAATTACATCCTTTGTCGTTTAGTTCCTAATGGTGCAAGTGATATCAATCAAGTGGTGTTTTATGAAGCGTGTGTGATTTTTATTGCAGGCTGTTTCTGAAAATCTTGCTCAGGTTTTTAAAAGATGCTTCTGGCTTACAGTAAACATAACCCACAATCATCAAAATTGAAAAAGAACACATTTTTGACCATGTGTTAATTATGCACTACTAGCAAATTACTACGTACACAGATCGATTGACAGGCAGATAAAAAACCTACATATTGACTGGTGTGCTGCCTTACTACGGGAGCTCTCGGAGCTGTGCTTATTCTTTGTCAGCTGCTATGTGCTATTAACTCCATGGGTGACTGGTTTTATACCATGTTACATTAAAAACTAATCTTATAATTTAATTATATCGGGATATTACCATATTATAATATGCTATTTAAAGGGGTTCTACTT
The DNA here is from genome assembly GCF_027789765.1 of Dendropsophus ebraccatus. Classification (NCBI taxonomy): domain Eukaryota; kingdom Metazoa; phylum Chordata; class Amphibia; order Anura; family Hylidae; genus Dendropsophus; species Dendropsophus ebraccatus. Next base: position 71,787,888 of record NC_091460.1, read on the forward strand.
TGAATAATCCATTTTTACTAGAAGTTATCATCTGAAGTGTCTGGGGAATCTAGGAGCCAAAGTCTAAAAGGGCTATCCTGCAATTAGGACTTAAAGCACTGTAAATGAGCTCCGACACAGTGGCCCAGATATACTAATGTGTCTATGTCAGAAGTCTGTCTAAAAAGTGGCATATCTTTGGTAAAGTGGAGGGGACACTGTACACTGGGACACTGTAAACCAAAAAATACTAATAAATCTGACTCTAAATTCTTGTGCAAGCTAATAGTTGGTAAAAAATGTGAGTACACAGTCTTCACGTATGACAAACTGATCAAACAGCATGCATCACACATTCATAAATCTTCCACATTTGAAGACTGTCTACTTAATGCTTTCACATAGAATGTTTTAGTAAATCTGGGCCAATGTGAACTCACTGGGACTTCCAGAGCAGGAGACATACGCTGTAGTCGTCCTTCATTGTGGCCAATAAATTGGGGACTTCCTTTCTATTAGTTCAGAAAATTACGCTTATATGACTTTAAAGAAGAAGCACTAAAAGCACTAAAAGGTTTCATGTTCATCTAGTACAATTCACATCACGTTTGGGTCATACATTTACTAATCGACAAAAAGGCTGCTTTGATTCATGGCTATTTTTTCTGCTTCCAACACATCAACTTCAAGAAGTGACTATTCACTTGCTGCCTATTGTGCCTCTCTCTGTGACATTGTAATAAGACAATAAATGTTGTTCACTTCACCTTCAATGGTTTTAATATTACGGCTGATCAGTGTGTATGTCATTTCTGTTCAAGTCTATTTTACGCTTTCTGTCATTGGAGCTTTGTATCAAGTTCCTAGTGTTCAATGCAGTATTAAATTGTATGTTATTGCATAATCATTTGTGCAGCAATTAAATAGGATGCAACCAGATAATCAGGAGACCAGAATAAAAAGTCCCTAAATGACATGCCCAAAGATATCTCAAGAAATCTCTACTCCTCCATTATCAAATCTTTGCCACGTGCTGATGGCATGGAGACCGCGCTCTGCACATATGTTCTGTTTATCTTTCACGTCATATGTATAATTCCACATTCAAGCTGTTCCAAACAGCTGTGTGGCTAATCTAAATTCTGGCACACAAGAGGTTTCTGTTAATTTGTCTCTGAGAAAAGAATACTGTGCATAATCTTGTAAATAATGTCACAATGCGGGCACGGTTCTCAGCTCCAGCTAGGGTTCACATGAGATGTCCACATCAGGAGAACAACTACATTCCGCTATATACCATGATGCATCCTTTACATTACAATGAGACTAATTATTTTGATCACATACATAGCCAAAATGACAAGGAAGCCACATAAATGGCTGCACAAGGGACATCTCGTACACGGTGGCGTAAGAAAACATGCTCATCTGCTAACACATTTTTGTTCCTGGTATACAGATACAGAATATGAGCCGGAGCTGTGACAATAATGTATACAGCTTTAACTAACTTCTCATGAGTTCAGTAGAAAGTTCAGCGTAGAATTAAAGCTCAGTAAACCATAATTAAATTCCGCTAAAAATAGCCACAGTTGTGAGCTGTCAGCTGCTTTATACCTGAGCTCTGATCCTGCCAGCTGCCCCTGTGTTTATTTCTCAATTAACGTTGACACGTCTTTGGGAGAGCTGTAAAAAACGTAGGTAGCCGCATTCGTAGACATTACTGACCATACCCCAGAGTTCTTTGCTGTAGCACCACTGTTTTGATCTGTTATATCGCTTGTGTTTTACTTCTCTTTAGCGCATAAATACCATTAGCTTTGTGATACCTTATACCTCATCACTGGTCAAATAAAATTATTAACCCATCTTTTATGTCCATTTACGTCGCTTTTGTCTGTTCCCGAAGGCAACTCATTTTAATGGGAGACCATCCTAGGCTCAAAGTATAGCTTTACAAAAAAAAAAAAACTACAAAGATTTTATTATATCTAAGAGAGAAGCGGATAGGGTCAGGATAAAAAGACTTCAAAGAAAATGCTACGCGTGGAGTGCAGCGGGGCTCGAGAGCAATGCTCTGGTACAATGTATACCACATTTCTCTTGTAAATGCAATCAAAGGAGAAAAGAGGACTATCCTTCCAAAGCAAGATGACACATTATCATTACGGCGGTATCATTATGATTATTATTATTATTATGCCCCATCCTACATGGTGATGATTATTATGATGTTTCATCCTAAAGCCTAATTCCACTCAAAACTCAAATAGGTGTGATTGCAGACATTGTGAATCGCCAGCTCTGGAGCACAGCTTGTTGCTGTTCACACACTGCAGAGCTTTAAAAGCTAGCAAAAATGTACCCTATTTCATTCCTTAGAATATAGAATGGCAGTTTTACAGGGAATAGGAGGTTTTACTCTTTAAAATAAAGGGAACATAAAAATAAAAGTAATTTAAACATGTTAAAGGTTATCTTCTTTCATTGTAAAACTCCTCTATAAGGGTATATGCACACAACGAACTCATGCGGATAACTTGCAGCGGATTCTGTCACTAGCCCCCTGAGCTCCTGATTGAAGTTCCACCAGTCCCATAGGCTCTATTCTATGAGCAGGCAGATTCCACCGGCCGCCCAAAGAATTGTCATGTCAATTCAGGAATCCCCCTGACCATAGAATGGAGCCTATGGGACGGGGGAGAGTAAAGCGGGAGCGCATACGGATGAGCGGTGGAAGCAACGGAATCCCGGAAGAGTTATCCGCCACATTTACTCAGTGTGCATATACTCTAACATAATTTTTTTAAGCATGCCCCAAAAACATTTTATGTAGTCACGGTGTTACTGATCAGTTTCCCTTCTGTTGGACAGTTTATCCCATCCCACATACTGGCTATGTTGTAAACAGTGGATGAACAGCGCCCCCTATTTGCTCTTGTGATCAGGGCAGTTATTCATGATGTTTAAATCATTAGTTGTTACAAGATTCAAAAAAGTACCAATGCAGCACATTTTGAGGCTGAATAAGCCTCTTTGTCAGGCAAATCCACCACTATTAATCTGAAACTGTAATATTTCAGTAAGAAGCCACTTTAATTCAGACATTTAGAACGCCTTAATAAAAACCAGTCGACATTAACTTTTTCTGCGGCCGCTTTTAGTTTGAGGCAGTTGACATATATGAAGCGGTAGTAATAACTGCTCTAATACAGCAATTACATATCCATCATATATTGTGCCCAGTTAGCAGCCTCCTTATGCAGCAGACAAGTCTGGAAAACTAACATCGGGAGAGAAAACCTAAAGCTGAATTTTAAATGATTTTTTTCAAGCCCCCTGGAATAAATTGACAAGTCAGAAAGCAGCAGATGCTCCAATATTTTCATATAATTGTTTTGATTGAAACATGTTATTTGGTGTCACTCTGGTAAGAAAACAGATCTCGGCAATTTACTATCTACAATTCTAAAAATAAGCCTGTCACAAAATAGGCGATAATACTAATGACTTCTTCAATGTTAAGGCTGGTGATGGAAAGTGATGGTTTGTTTGCCGTTTAGGGGGTGGTGAGATTTCCAGTACATTCCATTTTAAAGTCTTGTCATGTTTCCTGAAACTTGGAGACATATAAACATTAGAAAACACAACTGGCTGGTTTTCTCTTGACTTTGATGAATTACATATGGAGGACCACAAAGGGTTCCATACAAAAGGAATTCTGGCAGGGCAGATGATTTCCAGCATACTCAAGCACAGCATGCTTTTGTGAAATGCCACAAATTTACATTCAGCTCGAGAAGACTCCTCTGCAGTTGACAGGTGCCTAACCTGCTTCCACATATTAACATGCGCTCTGCACCAGCAGTCCCACGGCATCTAATTATTCATGCTTTCCCTATGATACATACCAATCGTGCCATACAAGGTGGCACCACATCATGAAGACACAAGCATAACTGCATGACATACTGTGGGTCAGGCTCAGTATCACAAACACTTTGAAGTCAGTTTGCTCTATGGGGCATCAGTTTAATAAGAAGGAAAACATGTTGCAGTCATCTCCATGTTAACACTGCTGTTATTTTGTCAGCCTTTCGTTCTTGCCCTCCTCTATATCAAGATACAGTTCATTGATTCATGTATGAATTCATATCTCTAGAATAATTCATATTACCTTCATAAGACTGTTGTTTTACATATAGGAAACCTTGGACTTGATGAAGGGTCTGTTCCAAAATCTGCAAAGGAAACCTGTATGTGCTACTTGCAAATTTCATTGTTGAGTATTTGGTGGAATTTAGCAACAGATCTCACTTTCTGCATTCTAATAAGTGAAACCCATGGTGAAAACCTGCGGCATATCCACAACACATAGAGCATGCTGCATCGTGCCTAGAAAATTTTATGCTGAGATTACAATGGGTTTTTCTAACATTGCACTATAATTTGTTGAATTTTGGTACAGATATAAGTGCATGATATATGTATTCAGCCATAGGACTGTAGTTAGTTAAAGCAATATGGCTGGCTTCCATTGATTTTATACATATTGAAGAAATGCTGATAGAAACAATATTTAGAAATCATGCATTAGGCTTGCTCACTGGTGTAGAGGTCTTTTCTATGACTGACAGATTTTGCCCCTTTTTTTATAATGGATACTAATAGTTTCCATCGACTTACAATGTGTCCATCAGATTTCCATTTGCTTCACTTAGTAGAACGATAGCATAACAGGCTACAGTACATATGTATGTAACTAACAGTCTTGGATTCATATATTGGTCTGTAATATTCTCCCATATAGAATTACTATATAGATTACAGTTACTTTTTAGTGGTTAGATCCTTCATTACAGTAAGGGTCCACCTCCATGTCCTGGAAAGACTGTTTAGTTAGATAATACCCTTTTGGTAGCGCCAACTTTATTGCAGTGATAATTCCTAGACATATAGAAACACAGTAGACTCTCGGCAGAAAAAGACCACTGGGTCCATCTAGTCTGCCCTTTTAGTATTTCTATTCTTTTTATCTTAGGATATATATTTATATATATTTATATTTATCCCAGGCAGGTTTACATTCTGTTATTGTAGATTTACTAACAGGATCTGCTGGAATTTGTTCCAAGCACCTACTACTCTTTCAATAAAGTAATTGTTTCTCACGTTGCTTCTGATCTTTTCCCCAACTAACCTATCACTTTGTCCTCTTGTTCTTAAGTTGAGTTTTTCACTAAAACACTTCCCTTCTGAACCTTATTTAGTCCTTTAACATAATTAAAGGTTTCGATCATGTCCCCCTTTCTCTTTTTCCAGACTATACAGATTCAAATCCTGAAGTCTTTCCTAATATATTTCCTAAAATATATTAAAGTATTTCTCAACATCCCTAAAGTCAGTACTAAAATGACATCCCACTACTACTATGGCTATCCATCATACCATAGTGTCCTGTGTTATGGTACATGTACTACCGGTTGAGAATTAATGCTAAATGGTGGCCATAGCAGCTAAAGTCAGTGTTTAGTATTCACCTGTATTTACTAGTAAACTGAAAGTGATCTCAGATAAAATGACGTGCTGTATTACACTAAAAAAGGTAGGACAGGCAGGTAGGTGTAACAACATGGAACACTGTAATTATTTCCAATCATGTTCACCTATGTTGGCTAGGTCCTGTTGCTAAGAGACCATTTCAACTGTAAATCAATGTAAATGGCTCCAGATCCATTACACTTAGAACGCTCAATGAAAAATGACATGCCAAGATCCTTGAGGTCATAAAATGCCATAGTTAAAGCAATATGTCCTAGTCATCCCATCACAAACTCCTGCATAATAGCAGAAACACCTAAAACCTGTATTATTATTATACTTTTATGTTATAGGGCAATCCCTTCAGATGATTCTACTTATTAAGACTAGATGTTAATGATTCTAACACCGGACAGCTTTTCTAATATGTCCAATGTGTTTGAGATCAGTGCAATGTGATGATGTGTAAGTAATGAGGCCGCTAGAATTTCATGCCCTCAGGATATTGAATAGGGAATAAAGGCTGGTGCTCCTACTGATTCTGCCATGAAGACTTTGCTTCTATTGTCCTCATTCCTTAGCGTAAATCCTTTCGAAGGTCACTGGTTGGAAAACTTCATATCATACAGGAGAGATTATGACTAAAATATGTATAATCAGGGAGACCAGAAGAAAGCCTAAAGGAGTCTGCTAGGACTCAATGCAAGAGAGCCAAATCATATTACTTCTGACATGTAAAGAAAGAATACAGCAAGTAATGTCAGTTATGTATGAATCATGGAATGAAATGGGTTTATCTATAACCATGGTAAAGAAACATCACAATGATTCATCAGTTTTAGGTAAATAAAGGGTATTAAAGCCTTAAATGCAACCCACTGGCGTGGATTGTACCGTATAAAAAATATAGGAAGCCCCATGGTAAGAATCTAAATGGTGGGATGCTTTGCCACAAAAAGAAGAAGGGTTTAGTATTTGTTTCCTTACTTTCCACCACTTCCAATACCAAGTCAATTTCCCATTCCCTTGCAACACAGATCTTATGGATAGTCCTGCTCGGGTCTGCTGAGAGATTTGGACCTCTTTCTCATATGGCTCCATAGCAGATACACATTCTGGCTTTATGGTATGTATATGTATATCTTTGGCTGATAATTAGCCAAATACGGCCAAAAATCGCCTTGTAATAGGGCCTTTAAGCATGCTACAGCATGCTTTGCCTGTTTATATCTCTTAATGGGGTGGAGACCTGATAATAACTTCTACATCTGACATGTCTGACGACATGGCGAAGGTAGCTTATTTGGCTCTTACACTTATTTGACTCCTATACTTTGTATAATCTAAAAGACATAGAGGTGACGAAAGTTCAGGTTTACATGAACCAGACCAATTGGCATTTAAAACCCACTACCTGGAGAAGGTGGATGCAGCCCAGGGACTGCCTGGATAACATGGATACAGCTATAGGTCAGTGTGGAGACCTTAGTCAGGCCACAAGCTAGCCCAAAAGCATGAACTTCTAATCAATTTATTAAGTACAGCTATTCTCTTTTAGGCCATGTTCACACAACGTATGTTGTGTATAAATCACAGCTGTTGTTTCGATTTATACACAACATACATTGTATTGCAATCAATCGAATCCCGGCCGTAGCGTATACGCACTAACTACTAACTAAATACGCATTAACTGTCAGTTTTCTGCGGCCACTATTTATTGAATAGTGGCCGCAGGGAACCTGTCAGTTCACACAATGGAGCGTACAGCTCTGGCCGCTCTGGCCGCATCAGAATTCATTAGTAATGAAGATCATATGGCCGGTACTGCAGTACCGGCTGGGATGATCTTCAGTAACACTGGCTGTTCTGTGATCCAGCCGGGTCACAGAGCAGCCGGTGATATACGCCATGTGAACATGGCCTTAAACTGTATACCATGCTGTTAAACAGGAAAAAAAAAAAAAACAAGGAAACTGTGTATGCATTGGAAACATCTGCAACATCCAGCATTCACCCAGTTAAAGTTTATCTGTCAGATATAATTCACATTTAAACTGCTGAAACTGGCCAAGACGATACATGGTACCTTTAATATATCTAGCTGTGCTTCCAGAATGTAGAATGCTTTTATTCACTGGTAAACGGAGTCAAAGAAGTTTTTCCAAACTCATAATCTTCTGCAAGCAATTTTGTATGTTTTTCCCCAAAGAAGTTTTGAAACATGGCGGTCTTACTTCTGTTTTGAAACATGCCAGTCTTCTCTATATTTGGATATGTTTTATATATCAATTGTTTTAACATATTATAAATATATATATATATATATATATATATATATATATATATATATAATGTCTATTATGTAAGCAGTAAAATGCACTGTAAAGTTGTATAACCTTTATAAAATTACTAATGCATATATTGGTTTTAAAATAAAAGCATAAAAGAATTCAGCAAGAACAACATCATAAAAATGTACAGCAACTTAGTGCAACAGAAAAGCAGACATCACGCTTGACCTTAAAAGAAAGCGTCTAAATCTTCGAAAAGTAGAAGAAGAAAAAAACAAAAACAAATAAACACACTTAACGGTGGAAACGATTACTACAGTCTAGCCCGGGGCCTGGTCAAGGAATAGGAAAGAAAAAAAAAACCCTCTTCCCACTCAAAATACATTTTCTTCAGTTAAAGTGAATATTTGATTATGCATTTCCCTTTCTTCTTTACATCCTTTCATCTTCTCTTTTTAAATTAAATCATTTTTCTACTTTGAATTTAGAACCGTGCTCCGTGTCCATGCTAATAAGAAACAGCACAGAATGGCGGGCAGGTTTACTGTGTAATAAGAACTCACCTTGTACTAGCTGCAAAGCACCAGGTAACCTTTTACTGAGGGGTTACTGAATACTTGCACACCCTGGAGTATTTTATTTTAATTAAAATGTGTGGATTTATAAAAAGCTACCTAATCATGTTTTTCATAAAGCATTACATTTATCGCGCAAGATCTCTCCAGCAGAATTGAATTCTTCCCAATGAATACATTACTATTGTATTATGCAAAACTTGTAATAACCGTGATTGAAAACAAACTATAATGTCCTTAAGAGTTCACTAGACTATCCAGAGACTTCATTATAAGTTAATATAAATGGCCTACGGTAATAAGTGCAGTATGATTGGGAAATGGTAAAGAACCAATCATGTTTGTGCTTTCTTGCAAATATCTCCATTCTGGATCCATAGGAACCCTTGCCACCTTCTTACAGCAACTCAATGAAAATGCATTACACTCAATTGCTGTACACTGTACTTGTTAGGTATAACAAAAGTTATATATACGTATTTTCCGGTGTATAAGATGACTGGGCGTATAAGACGACCTACAACTTTTTCAGTTAAAATATAGAGTTTGGGATATACTCGCCATATAACACTACCCATCTTCCAACGTACACCAAATAAAAATGAATAAAAAACATCAGACAGCAGCGAGATCTGAGAGGCAGAGAAGAAGGTGCAGTAATACCAGTAGGATATAAGGGAGGGCCAGACAGGTGAAAGAGGTGTGGTTTTCAGGGCACAGTGCCATTCTACTGGATATCTTTCATCCTTACCCTGGATGCCTGCAGCTTGCTCTGCCCTTCATATGGTCACCACATATGGCTGGCATGAGGACGTTTTTAAGCTCCCCCCAAGATTTTAAGCCCCACCTATAACACGACACCCGGCATATGATACAACCCCTGGCTTTTGAGAAGATTTTCCTGGGTTAAAAAGTAGTCTTATATGCAGGAAAAAAAAATAAAAATAAATATATATAAATATATATATATATATCACCCCTACTGTTACAAAGTTCCTAAAGAAGTGTTCCCATCTCAGCTATTATTGTTACATTTGTAGGACCAGTTGAGTTAAAATTGTCACCTTCTCCTAATATGCTACTGTAAAAGCAGTGGTTATACTACAGTATATAGACACTATGGGGGAGATTTATCAAAGGGTGTAAAATTTAGACTGGTGCAAACTGCTCACAGCAACCAATCACAGCTCAGCTTTAAGCAGTGCTGAAAGGAAAGCTGAGCTGTGATTGGTTGCTGTGGGAAGTTTGCACCAGTCTAAATTTTACACCCTTTGATAAATCTCCCCCTATGCCTCTATACATAAACATTATAGCTACTATATATATTATATATATATATCCACCAGCCAGACCACTGGTTTTAGAGTGGCGGTCAGTAACCTAGGAGATGCTCCATGATGAGCCATATAATGTTCCTGAACATGAACAGGACAATTAATGTCTGATTTTCAATATGACTTAGTGTTCTAATCAATGCAAAACTGTTTCCACAACCAAATAAAGAGCATATTAGGCTTTATATTCCAACTGATTGGAACTGATATATTCCAACTGATATATTCCAACTGATTAACTGATACCTTATATTTTTAAGGTGATTGTATTGAGCACATGCTAAAAAGAATTCTAAATCTGGAGCTTTTATATAACACGATCTTTCATAGCCATGGTAATGCTCACATTAAATTTACAGAAAATTAGACAAGAATGACATTAAACACCACCAGCCTGGATGAGTACAATTGTCACAAATGAACCGTACACATACAGGAAATTTAACTGGTGATTAATAATTATAAAGTCAATTTTGTTCTTCTCCACCATATGCTACTTAGGTTAGTCCCTCAAGTTAAAAGCTGAATTTACAAGCCCAGATGTTAGCGTTCCATTGGACACCTTTCGTAAAATGAGTTTACCAAATCTATCATGGACATCTGTCCTCTTGATTTCCTAATGGATTTCAGGTGGTAATCGTTTTAATGAAGGCAGGTCTCTCTAGGACAAGGTATAATAGAAACACCATAATAGGGCAGAGGTAAGAGTCCGGACTGAAGGAATGCCATCCAGCATAACAGAAGGTGACAGATATTCCAATTATTTACCATTTGCTAAGAAATACCTGGAGCAGCGATCAATTTTCTTATTACTCCTTTGTAAATGTGGCGTGTTATGTTGTTGCGAGATGAATGCCGTCTCACACCAAGAGCATAATGAGCAGTGATTTGTTTTACAATTACGGACCTAATTCACCTCCTGTTACTCTGTGAAGGCATTTCAAAGAAACAGCATCTTTCGGCTTTCACATTTCCATCACCTCTACCTACAGAGCCCGCTGACAAGCCAGCAGTGTGTCAGAAATGGGTGAACAACATGAGCCTATCAAAGTCTGGAACTCTCCTGTCTGAAAACAATACATACCCAGCTTCACAACACCTCATGTTGAGTATCTCATCCTAGCAGCAATTACAGCCAAAGTCCAGCTGCACAAGCCTGATGGAAATGCTGAGGCCATTAAGAGAATTGGGAAGCCCTATTCTGTATGGCATCCACTTGTGCTTTCTTAAGTGTCTGCACGGCAGGTCCTGGACAAAAGTTGTTCGTATTTGTGGCCCTACAACATGCAATCACCTGGTGCTGGAACAAAACTTCAAATAAGGCAGGATAACCCTGCAGTGCCCATCAGCTGATAAAGGTCAATTTGTATTTGTGCACTTCCCTCTTACTCCTCATAGGTATCCTCTAAAACTAAAGTTTTATTCACAGTTTTTTTTATAAATCAATTTCTTTCTCACCTCGGCCAACTTTGGCTATATTAAATAAATTATGTTAAAATAGATTTACATGCAATAATAAAACATCCCCTTTGGATTACAAACGACATAAAAACAAAAGTGTATATAGTGTGTTGGATTCTTCCCTCCCAAAAAAAAAACAAAAAAACCTGAGCTTTGATTTGGGGTTCTAGTCTTGTCGTGATGGAAACCTTTGTAAAGCTAGAAGACATCCACTCTAACGCTAAACTATTAGATCAAAAACCTCCTATATTCTGCTCCACCATGGTTTAAATGCATAGTATCTCTTTAGAAGCCGATATTAGGTATCGAAAAAAAGCTAAGCACACTCACTTGACTATAGAAAGAAGAAAGAAAAATGTGAGACCTCCATTCTCCAGCAACCAGAGGGGGATGTTACAATTGGACCTACCAATCTAACAATGACCCTATCTTGTGGACAGGTGAATATTGTTAACAGCGGGAACATAAGGTCTTCCTGAATATGGACACAATAGGAACTTTAATAGTGCTTGCATGTCTGTAGGATCTAGATTACAACTAAAGAGCTAATTTTACTAGGGGCATAAAAAAAATAGTTTATATTATGGAATATTCAGCAATGCCACTCATATGTCTCATTTGCTAACTTGTAGCAATAAGGGTACATATCAATGAATTCTTCTTAGTACTCAATTCTACATACTTTTCAAAAGTGCTTAGAAAGTAAGCACTTTTAATGAAAGAAAAAAAAAATACAGGCACCTAGTGGCTAATAGGAGCTACAGCCTGTTAAAAACCCATGCTGTGTTAGGATATTAAACTCCTACTGAAGCGACATGATGTCTTGATTGTTGAGATTTTAATGCCAAGATCCCCAAGCCACAGCGGATTAGCAACATGTGGTTTAAACATCATTGGTTGCTGTGGCCTGGAGATGCCAACACTCCAATGAATTTTACATTATACTGTTTCTTGCAGAGTTCATGGCGCTGGTGAGCCATCGAGGCCACATTACTGGCTGCTTGGCTTTCCTTTTCATTCAATTAGATGTAATTCTCTGAATGGTGCTAAGACTAAGTGATATCCTTTTTGGGTGAAATCTAAGGATCACTAAGCTGCCTTATGCAGTGTAAAGTACAGTAGCTACAAACCACAATCAAAACATTTGTTTCCTTGAGCCAAGACTTTTAACAACATATTACATATAACATTAATGTCTAAAATAAGAAATCATAAATCTATATTGATTACAGAAAAGTCTAACAATTGGTTCCATGGTATCCTTTCCATAGACTATCCCATATGCAAACCACAGAATTATTTACATGACAATCCAATAATGTTTGGATTATCAAATGATTTTTGGAGGCAAAAATGCTTACTGCTTGGCAGCACATCTCCACACGTAAACAGGCCGCCAACATACTGTACACTGTAATATAAACTACAGGGACAACAATCACATAAAAATGCTCTTAGAGTAAAACCTTATTTTAGGTACTTTTCAGGATAAGATGCCCAGTATGTGTAAGTGTGTGTGTGACTAACAATATTTCTGGCCATTATACTGGATAACTTAGATATGATGTTTCTCCTCTTAGTTAGAGGGTTACATCTCTAGGCGTCAGCTTACCCTAAGCTTAGCTGCAGAGTGGTTGAAGACTGGCCTCTATAAAGGCTTCTATATACTACATACACACAGCAAACCCAAGAAGTAGCAGCAACATAGAGTACTCTATAGAGCAGTGCTTGTACAGCTGTTAGTTTAATTTCAAATAGTTGTTGGCTGAATTCTCAGTCTGCCAACAATTATTTCTCCTGATCCATCTATATTCACACACAGTTGGGTCAAGTGTGCATTTGTTTTCAACAGGGAAAGAGAAAGGATAATCCACCGCCAGATAGTACTGTACTTCCCATGTTTTCAAAGTTGTAATGTGACTCATGAGACCATGTGAAATTAATACGGTACCATAAAAGAAATCATACCATAAAAGACGTCATAACAACACCACATATTGTCAAATGTGAAAACATGGGTGTTAAATAACAGTTTAGCTACAAAGCTGCTGACAGTCTGAAAAAGAAAAAAAAACTAACAAAACTCAACCGATCAAAAAATGTTTTGGCTGGCAAAGCTGGACTAACATCAAGTTTTTGCTTTACTAATGTAAGACTTGTCAGTGGCACTAACATAACAGGAGTGGTTGTGGTGTGACATTAATTTTAGTATCTAATGTTAAACATCAATTTTCTGAATTGTAATGAATGTTGAGATAATTAGAAAATGATAAACTGGAAGTTAAGTGGAACTAAAGTGGTGTCAGGTGAGGGGACTTCTAGTGCCAAAAAAACTTTCCATTCATTTGGGATAAGTGAACTTTTTCAGTGTTTTCATCATCTTCTGTACAGAACACATTTCCATTGCAAATAAGTTTCATTGAATCGGGCTGATATTTGGGCATCCTTACCCCCACTATATGTAGCCATGCATATGTATGGTGTATGTGTTTCATCTTGACAATGAGGTGTCCTTTTGGGAAATGAATATGTACTGATAAATCAGGTCAGGAAAGCTATTGACAGAATATGTAAGCTCTACCTGGGGGAAAGAATAAAGAATTCAAAATTATTTAACTTTGTGCATTTTAACTCTATTGTGTCTAAAAGTAGAAATACCAATAACTCTCAAATCTCTAAGCAATCTGGCACAGAAACTACAGTGGGTGCCCTGTTCTGTATTTTTTTTTTGACAGACACGTGATCAATGCATAAAAATCAAGGACCTCAGAGGTCATATGTAGTATTTCTGGCATCACCACTCATGGAGCCATGAGGCCAGCAAGTAACTGCGGAGGTCACTGATTGGCTACAGTGGTCATGTGTTGGCCACAGGCTAACACAGACCAGGGCACCCACTGGAGCTTCTGTGCTGGAATACTATGGGATCAAAGAGGTGAACAAAGTGTTTTTAATTTTGTGACATTTCAGCCTCTTTTTAATTTTTTTTAACCCCTTTATGACCTAACTTGACTGATGCACAAATGTCCAGGTCAAATTGAAGCACTGTTCCTCCCCATCTTATAAGAGCCATAGCGCTTTTATTTTTCTACCTACAGGGCTGGTTGATTATTTTTTATAATTTTTTTCTAAATATAATTAAAAAAAAATCAGCAATCCTGGTGTTTTTTTTTATTTTTTTTGTCTTTCCTTTGCGCTGTTCACTGTGCGTGAATAATATTGTTACACTGTAATAGATCGGACAATTCCACACACTATGATATGTAATTTCTTAATTTTTTTTTTTAATATTTTTATTTGTATAATGGGAAAGGTGGTAATAAATGTTTATTGAGAAATTTTTATTATTTATAATTTTTATTATTTTTGTATATGTAAAACTTCTTATTTATTTATTTTTAAACATTTTGTATTGCATATAAAAGTCCCTTAGTGGACTTAGTGATTGCATATACTGATGAATTCTATGCTATAGCATAGCATTTATCAGTATTATCGGCGATCTATTCCAAGAGTCTGCCTGAGAGCAGACTCTATCGACAGATCGCCGATCTGACAGGACAGAGATAAGTGGCTTACCCCTGCCTCTCGGTACAAGTGATAGGATCCCGATTAGTCAGTGACAGACCCTTGTCCTGTCACTGACTACTTTAAACGCTGTGATCATTGTGCATTGCGGAGTTTAAGGGGGTTAATGGCCAGCAGTTGTGGGACCGTGGCTGCCTGTCATTATGCCCGAGTCTGGGGACAGGAATGGCTCTGCACACATTAAAACCCCTTCACTGTCAAGAAAGTTTATATACGTGCAGCAGGAACGTATATAGCCGTATGACTGACGTGAAGGGGTTACAGGGTGGGCAACCACTTTAAAAAGGTTTTTTTATTGGCAGTACCAAAGCCATAACTGAGTGGGTTTTTCATCAAGACATATCAGAGGGAAGATTGCCACTTAGCACCCTTCTCTAGCAATATCAGGGACCTGCTAAGTAAGACTCCCATCCTGGAGGACTCATGGAGCTCATCTATTCATCTGAATGCCTGAGCTAGCAGCTGATCCTCTAAGGAACCAAGAGCCAGACCCACAGGCATAAGACTATATCTACAGAAAGGTTTGTCTTGATAAAACAGCTCTTATGGCTATATATAGAACAAGATGTAGATAGTATATCTGGCTGATTCTTGCAAAGTCCTTTTTGCCCTAAATATACTGGGTACTGAATCTCTGTCTGCAGCCCAGGCTTGCAAGAGTGTGCAGCTAAACAATTCTCATCAATTGGTGTTAAATCAATGTTCTCAATAAGCAAGTGGTTAAAGGGAACCTGTCCCCCCCGTGCCGGGGTGACAGGCTCCCGACCCCCCGTTAGAGCCCCCTATACTTACCTAATCCCGCCGGGTCCCGCTTCTGGATCTGGTCGGGTGATGAAGATCTCAGCCGCTGCAGCCCGGCGCGCGCGCTGAGAGATGAGTCCAACACCCATAGAGAATGACAGGAGAGTCCAGCGCTCCGTCATTCTCTATGAGCGTTGGACTCATCTCTCAGCGCGCACACCGGGCTGCAGCGGCTGAGATCTTCATCACCCGACCACCTCCAGAAGCGGGACCCGGAGGGATTAGGTAAGTATAGAGGGCTCTAACAGGGAGTCGGGAGCCTGTCACCCCGGCACGAGGGGTGACAGGTTCCCTTTAACCTAAGATAGGGCAAGCTTTTCTCACAGCCCACAATGTAAAAGACTAAAGGAACACAATGTTAAACTTTCTATTACAAATCAGCACAGACTATTTTAGTGTCCGTGTTGGAAGGAAAAAAAAAAAAAAAAAAAAAGAATCCTCAAGGAGCAGTAATACAATTACTTCAGTTTAGCGTAGTGCGGGCTAAGTTGTGATTCTTCATACTTATTCAGATGATCACAATAATTCTCCCAATTATGTCACTGCATTCCACTCTGCATAGTCAAGTATGTAATGCAATAAGCCTACGCCTGAAAACTCTGTCTGCCCCACAGCAAGTTTGAAGGAAAACTCTTTCTTTAAAGGACTTGTCTCTTTGAAATGCACAAACTGGCAAGGAGCCAAAGGGAGCTGGTGCTTAAGCAACCAAGACTGAGCAGTGACTGTGTGCATTTCAATCTCAGCCAACCGCAGTAAATGTTATTGGAGTTTTTGTGCTGTAAAATTGCTGCTTTCATGCCCAGTGCATCTGACAATAAGAATCCTGGGTCTAGAGAGAGCAGGAGAGAGCCTGATGTGTCTTCTAGCCAGTTTGCAGCATCCTTTTGAAATTACCATTGCTACTTCAGTGTGCTCCTAATGGCTTGGTGACAGCATGAGTCATGTCACTGATGCATCCAGACAAAGATACTCAGCAAATGCAAAGGGAAAAACTCCAGACGAATAATGCTGGCTGAAAATCATGGATGGGTCCCTGTTTACGGGCAATAGCTTCCTACCTCCGTGGAAAAAAAATAAAATAAAATGTAGCTTCCTGCTGGGCAATCATAAAACATCATTGAGCACATGAGACGAGGGTTCAGCAGACCACATCTAAAATCAAGCAACAGATAAAATGGTTGTACAACATTAATGAAACGGTTACACCGTAGACAGACGTGTAGGGAGAAGTGGACTGCTGCATGCGAGGCCTCGGCAATGTACAATGTCAATAATTTACACATTTCTGCTCGCAGGTTGATAGCTTTGAAGAGTTTCCTTTAGTAGAACAGGTTAAAGCTGTCTAAAGCACGTATGTTTAGTGCACGGGAGGGGGATTCCACATCACATACCTGCATGCTATGCTGCTTTCAAGATTTTAGCACATGATTTGCACATTAGAGGCAATTTTCTCAAAAAGATTTCTCACGTCAACTTAACAGATTTTTTTTTACATTATGACACATTAGAAGTCAATTAAAGAGTAAAAAAAAAAGTACTAATTAATTAATTTTTTTCTGGGTGAGTTAAAATAGATAGAAGTCAGTTGTGATTTAGGAATTCAAGGTCAAAATGATATAGTGAGAATACTGAATATGTACTCAGTGTATAACTTACTATATATTCTTATGTCAAAGGGCAAAAATAAGGCTAATTCCCAAGGATATCAGATTTTTGAACTGAAACTCCCAGTTATCTTTGGAATCAAGCGGATCACTGAGCTTTTCTTAGAGCCATGCCTCTGTGGCTTTTAGACTGGAGATATTTATATCCCCAAAGCTGAAATGTTCATGTACAATTCATGGATACCATGTATTGCTTAAGTTTTTTTTTTTTTTTTTTTTTTTTTTTTTATGTTGTAAACCGTATTCATTGCATAGAGTTGCTTACTGGGTTTCAGGGCTCCTTGCTGAAAGGATATGTTAAGAATGTTGGTTGTGGAACTAGAAGGCTAAGGGTAGAATTTATCAAAGACCTGCATTTTATATGCCAGTCTTATAAAATCTAATTGAACAAGATACAGGACTCCTGAACTATCTGTTTTAGCAAATACATACAAAGCCTGGGAAATGAAAGTTCCGGCACATGTTTTCTTATTGTCCTGTGTTGTGCTTTTCCTCTGTTTCTCTTACTATAAATGAATGACTAAATAGCCAATCGGGTTGGTGTTCCTACACAATTTGACAGTATCACCACTGATTGAATATCGTCAAACAGTGCAGGGACACAATCCAAGTTGGTAGCACCCACTTGGTTATTTTTCTATTTA
Organism: Dendropsophus ebraccatus; assembly: GCF_027789765.1. Lineage (NCBI taxonomy): Eukaryota > Metazoa > Chordata > Amphibia > Anura > Hylidae > Dendropsophus > Dendropsophus ebraccatus. The sequence goes on from NC_091460.1 coordinate 71,805,769, forward strand.
TAATTTATTATAAATGTATTATAATTTCTATTAGGAATACAGAGGAATTGTTACTACATGGTACTGCATGTGTTTGCTAAGACATACAGACAAGGTGTGGAGACAGCTACTCCTTAATAATTTGTAATACAAGAACAGTGACTGGCCTTGCATTACAATTTAACCCCTTAAGGTCAAAGCCTATTTTCGTTTTTTGCGCTTTTGCTTATTCCATTTTAAGTTTAAAAGTCCATAGCGCTTGCATTTTTTCACCTAGAGACGTATATGAGCACTTATTTTTTGCGAAACCAATTGTACTTTGCAATGACAGGCATTATTTTTCCATAACATATGCTGCAAAACCGGAAAAAAATCATTTGCGCTGTCAAATTGAAAAAAAAAAACGAATTTGTTTTGATTTCGGGGAGTTTTGCATTTACGCCGTCCGTCCTATGGTAAAACTGACTTGTTATGCATGTTCCTCAAGTCATTACGATTACTATGATATATAACATATATAACTTATATTGTATCTGATGGCCTGTAAAAAATTCAAACCATTGTTAACAAATATACGTTCCTTAAGATTGCTCCATTCCCAGGCTTATAGCGCTTTTATCCTTTGGTCTATGGGGCTGTGTGAGGTGTCAGTTTTTGCGCCATGATGTGTTCTTTCTATCGGTACCTTAAATGCGCATATACGACTTTTTGATCGTTTTTTATTACATTTTTTCGGGATTTGATGCGACCAAAAATGCGCAATTTTGCACTTTGGAATTTTTTTGCGCTGACGCCGTTTACCGTGCAAGATCAGGAATGTGATTAATTAATAGTTCGGGCGATTACGCGCGGCGATACTAAATGTTTATTTATTTATTTATTTATTAATTTATATTTATAAAATGGGAAAAGGGGGGTGATTTGGACTTTTATTAGGGGAGGGGATTTTTTATTAATAAAAACACTTTTTTACTTTTTTTTTACTGTAACTAGAAGCCCCCCTGGGGGACTTGTATATAGACAGCACTGATCTCTCATAGAGATCAATGCTGTGTATATACACAGCAAAGATCGATTAGATCGGTCATAGATTACTATGGCCTGCTGCAGGCCATAGCAATCTATTGCCGAGCCGGGATCAGCGTCATTCCGACGCTGAGGCCCGGCACGGGCAGAAGAACGGATCTCCCCCCCGCGATCGCATCTCGGGGGGGGAGATCCGTCCCACTAGACACCAGGGACACGGAGAGCACAGCATCTAAGTGCAGCTGTCAGGTTTGACAGCTGCACTTAGAGGCTTAATTAGCCGGCGCGGCAACGGGACCCACGCCGGCTAATAGAGGCACTGCCCGGCTGCACATGTCATCCGGGATCAGCGCCGTTCAGAGCGGGGTCCCGGCGGGACCCCGCTCTGAACACCCCAAGCGGCACCATGACGTATCAGATACATCATGGGTCGCTAAGGGGTTAAAGGGAAACTATCAGCAGGAAGCATGTCCTTATAGCACACTGGGCACTGAGGATGAAGGTTAGTTTCTTAATTTGATCCTCAGCTGCATTTTGAAGGGGTAGTGCGGTGTAAAGCATTTATTCACTAAATAACACACATTACAAAGTTATACAACTTTGTAATGTGTGTTATTTAAGTGAGTGGCCCCCTTCCCCATGTTTCCCCTCACCCACGCTAGACCTGGAAGTGTGGTGCATTAAACTTATGTATTCGCTGTCAACCCCGGCAGCCATCTTGGGACAATGACGTCATGTTCAGGAGGCCGGACGGACAGCTCCAGCCCTCCCTCATGCCAGCCCCCCTCCAGCGCATCATTGCCTGCTCCTCCGCGATTGGCTGAACACGAATATACTTAGCCAATCGAGGCTGAGCAGCTGATGATGTCCTGGTGGCGGGCCGGCATGAGGAAGGGCTGGAGCGGTCCGGCCGACCTCCTGAAGATGATGTCATTGCCCCAAGATGGTGGACAGCAAATTATAAGTATATAAGTATATAATATATAAGTATATAAATAAAATGCACAACACTTCCGGGTCTAGCGTGGGGGGGAGGGGGGGGACATGGGGAAGGGGGCCATAACTGTTGTATAACTTTGAAATGTGTGTTATTTAGTGAAAAAATGCTTTACAGGGTATTACTCCTTTAAGAAACTTTGTAGTTTATTAGATATGGAAATTAGGCAGTTTGGTGCACTGGGGGACATGACTACCTCTCTGCACCCTGCTGACCAGCCCATCCTAAAGAATATTGGGACATTCCTCTTGCACTCATCACTGCAGAATGCAGGATAAATATTCATTTGGAGGGTGGGCCTGCACGGGTTGATCGGTGCATTAAGGGTTGTAGTTTCAACCCCTAGTGTACCAAACGCCTCATTTACATATAGTAAAGTACAAAGTTTCTGAAAACAGTGCTGAGGTTTAAGATAAAAAGACTACTTTCATCCTCAGTATATTAGATGCTTTTCCTGCTGATTTAAATTTGTTACAGGCTGGTGCAGACTTAAAGTGATACTGTCAACCCCCTTACTCTCACTTTATTTCATCGGTTATCATTGTTACCTAGGCAGGGCTTCACGGCAGTTGGGCCCCTTCTGGCTAGGAAGAGGGCCAAGCTCTCTCAAAGCCCCACCTAGGTGTCACTGTTCACCAAAGAAATAAAGCGATTTTAGAGCAGAAAGAAGACACAGACATGTATTATACAGGTATATATCAAATGGGCAGCATCTAAGCTTGTGGATGGTGCGGAGAACGTAGACTACACAGAGTAAGGAGGTGGCAATATCACTTTGAACACTTTGTGCTGAGCCGTGGGAGACCACTCCCCTATTTTCAGTAAGCCACACCCCCTTTTAAAGAACATGGTACTAATAGTTTGTAAATTTTTGCCCAAAGATTTGCAAAAAAGTTTAGACTTTATTTACACCAGAAAACTAGCGTACAATAATAAATTTATCGTTATTTCCATAAGAGAAGTAATGGACAATCCACCATTTGCCTTTAACATCCTCCAAAAATGTTTTTTCCATCCTTTTATTCTCAGATAACACTCTAGAGAGCATAGTTTTTAGCATTGTTAAATCTATATTCAGTGGGTGGCCAAGCACTACAGGAATCCATGTTCTCTTTACTTGTCTAGAGAAGATAGTTTGCATGCTATAGAGAAGACACAATGTAATCTTATAGTCAGAAGTGGCCACTCGAGAGGCCACTTGTAGAGCCCAGACCATCAATTTACGGAAGGTACTGTGAGGAGAGCCATCGCTAGGCAACAATGACACTCCTCATCAAAGAAGAAACTCCTCTCCACCCGCCCTGATGGAAATTGCGGATCCTTGACAATAACTTTTTAAACTACTGATCTTAGCATGAAAAAACAACCATATTCTCAGTCATATGGAGTAAAATTTTATTCTATTTTTTTTTTTTTTTTTAATCTTAAAAATCAATTTAAAGTGATGCCACACTGGTTTCAGAAACTGACCAGCAACTGCAAGTCAATGTAGAAGCTTCATGATAAATTTATAAATAAGTAACTATAGACTGGACAATCATTATCTAAATTACAAACAGTCATTACAAAATGTTACTGGCCCTTTGGTCTGGCTGATAGAGGACGTCCTCAGAGCAGTTAGGCAAAATTTTTAGGATATGTTCACAAAACGTTTTTGAGGCTGTATTTTTGAATGGTCAAAGGGCATGTTGATTATTTTACAGCTGTTATTCCATGGGGTGTGTGAAATTTCCCCCCACAATTATGGCTGCATTTTGCCCTAATGTTTACATTGTGTCAACATACTGTAGTATTAAAGGAAGTGTATTTATCAATAAATGGTTTTAATTAATAAAGAAAAATATTGGTGATAAATTTCTTTTAACACCTTTTAGCTCATCTTACACAACACAGATGTGAAGATGCATACTAAAAACATGCATGGCAGTCAGCGAATAGAAGTAAATCATTTCATGCTTCACTCTTTAGTATTGAATACAAAGAAAAAAAGAGATGTCCAATTTTTTTTTCTTTGTCTTCAATACTGATTTCCATACCAGAGGGCTCTCCCATACCGAACTGAGATCATCGGCTGCAGCTTCACATAACCCTTCTTCTTCTGGGGTTTCTTTCATTGCATCTTCTATCTGTGTTGTGCCCAATGCACAACCCAATCGGGTGAGCGCATTTTTTAGCCCTCTCCTAAGCACTATTCCATTCTTCTCTCCGGCACGTATCTGTCTTCTTTCTCTTTCTACCTATGCTTTATTCTTTGGGTACTACTTACTCTAGCATAATCCCTTGGAATTTCCAGTCTTACCATTTAAAGAAAATATATTGTAAAACGGATTTCAATACTGGTTGCTTAATTTACATGTATAACCACTGTACTAAATATAATAATAAAATAAATATTTTTTAAAAAATTGCGTAGTTGCATTTTTCATGTTATACTGTAGGGTTAAAAAATTGAAAACCTAACGGAACTAAAAAGAGGTGTTTCTACTTAGGGAACCGAGCCCCTGGGGGATAGATTAGATTAATGGCATTGTATTTCTAGAGCATGAAAGTGGTAACAGGAGACTTATAGTTTGTCATAGCCGCTGTCATTCATATCTAAAAATAAGTACCTCCTAATATGGAAGTCTTCTCCTGCTTTATTTTTTTCTCATAGAGTGAATGCATGCATATAAAAAGAATTATTTTCTTAAGCAACACCAGTTCTGTAACACATCTGACATTTCACTGTGGATTAATGAATTCAGTCACTACCAGTTATTAAACTGGCATTGGCGTATTTAAGGGTGAAATGTCACAGAGGTGTTAAATATTGATTTCCAGTGGCAGATAACCTACTCTAAGAAAAAATCTGTATTTAGAATATGTGTCAAGGCAATGGGAATACGTGATGAAGAAGACACCATTAAATGGTATGTTCTTCCAGGGCAAATATTGAGCTTTTGATTTAATTTTAAATAGAGCTTCATGTACATGGCAAAGGAGCCCGAGCAGAAGCATGAGGGGTTCATTTCAGTTCAATACTGCAAAGTCATAGGCACTCCATGTGTCCTCATATTCTTGCACCATATTGTGTTAGATCATCAAGAAAAATAGATTAACAGAAAAAAAATCTGCCTGAATCAGGATTGAATAGGGAGGTACAGTGAGACCCCATGTACTTCAATCGATGCCATGAGATCCATAATCCATCCATAATTAGGACTGCATGAGAACAGAAGTGACAGGAAGCTATGAATGACCTACTGGAATATCCCTTTAGGGTAGCTTCACACGTACCGTATCGCTGCTGTTTTTACGCACGAAAATCGCAGATACGCCCCCGCGATTTTAGATGCAGAAAAATTGCATGAATTGACCTGCGTAGTATGTATATATAAAAAACGCAGCGTAAATTACGCACATAATACGCAGGTCAATTCATGCGATTTTTCTGCATCTAAAATCACAGGGGCGGATCTGCGATTTTCTTGTGTAAAATCAGCAGCGATATGGTACGTGTAAAGCTACCCTTAAAGTGAATGTACCATCAGGTACATTGCTGCTATTTTTTTTACCTTAATTGATTGGTGCTG